>NC_088647.1:23113548-23168548 GCF_964019385.1 Sycon ciliatum
GTGTGTGTGTGTGTGTGCCGTGTGTGCATGCAGTGTAATTACCGTGTATGCACGTGGTGTGTGTATGCATGCAGTGTCACCGTGTGTGTGTGTGTGTGCACGTGGTGTGGCACAAGCATAGCAAGGCACAGCTGAGCACAAGAGGTTGAGTTGGGCTATATGGTTTCTGGTGGCGAACAACTGGTGTCAATTGATCAGAGCATGGAATGCCATGAGCTATACGTGTACCCATATCCACACAGGCTGTACATAAACTTTATTACCATAACAAATACTGCATTTGACCTGCACACTAGGAAATAATATGCTGTATACAAATATGTATGTCGTACATGCTCCTGTGTTTTTGTCACTCTGTTGCGGCCTGCTGCTGCGTTTTTGCTGTGTTTTTGTCACCCCTCTGTACATGCTGCTGCACCGTCTTCTGCCCCCCCCCCCCCCCCAGTGTACACACTTTTCCGTACTTGTCGCCGCTTTTTTGTCTTTGTCTGAATGTCATCTTCATACTTCCGCCACCCCACCGCAATGTGCGCATATCTTTTCAATAGTAAGTTTGTCATGTTGCCTTAAACTGGCCACATTCCCATTGCTGACTGGATCCATGTGTATTTGAGAGACAGGATCTGCCTAGCAAGAGTAATCTGAAGGCTTTTCTACTCTCGTATGGCGTAAGAGAAATCACAAATTGGCTGCGGGCACAACATCAAATTTTAAACAATAGCACGTCACAGCCTAAGGACCAGCAGAGCACTTTTCCCGAACCAGCCTCTCCATAGTATTCAGTAGAAATCCATTGGAACAAAAATAGATTTCAACTCAGAGTTGCATGGTACTCAAGCTCTGCACTCTGACCAGTAGTCAAGGTTCATTTTTAGCCTTCAAGCTGTACAGGTCCAGACGGAACAATGACATGATGTGAGCTACTGGTATTTCACTTGTTCAGACTTTGGCAGGAGATGGAGAACTTACAGTGCAGGAACTTGACAACAAAAAGCACTTCAATTCGACACTGCGTGCTGCAGGTTAGTTCTGCGCCGGCTTCCGCGGATTGCAGATAGTGCGTACAGGACCTCGCGATCCCAGCAGTGCGTACAGGTTTTCTATGCACGAGCCCACATGTCGGGCATGCGTGCACTAGCTGCGCAAACTGGTTTGCGTGCAAAGCCCAGAAGCACGGAAGTTGAAAGTTTCACACATCGTATGACTCACTTCCTTTTGTGTGTGTCTGTGTCACTCGATGTTGATTATATTGGAGAGGGTTTGAGTCCTCATTAGCTTGAGTCATCATCAAACGTCGGCTACGAAAGAAGTCTCTTTCTAGATACTTGGATCTGATTTTTGACGTACTGTTTAGCCAATGTCAAGGAATGATTGCTCACAGGCTCTTTTAAAAAATAAGTGCACTTTTCGGTGGTGCGGAGGAAGTATATTTCTAGACTACATTTGAACTCAGGCAAAATTTGCACTCATATAATAATTAATAATTTTCGGGTAGCCTTGAGTATTGCAAATGCATTGGTTGACAATTTGACTGGATACAGCATATGTGACATACATGCTCAGTTTTAGTCTAAAATCCATGTAGCATAACAAAGATTGATGGATCTTTGCACCAAACAATTTTTGGCATCAGTTGAGCAAGTAAAGATCTACACGTCTCGATATTAAACTTACATAGCACGATAGTGAGTGTGTACCAGGTGTATTTCTGCTACGAACCCCTGTGTTCTGGTGTGAGGGGACTTTGTTTAGCCGGGACCTAACAAGTGCAATCATGTTCATTTCACTACTTGTGTACACGCATGTACCGTATTTCCCCGTAAGTTAGTTCTCCCCAATGACTTAGTAGTACCCCCTATAAAAAATACACTTTCCACTGCCAAGGTTATCACCGTGAAAGACAGTTCCCCCCGAAAGATAGTAAGTTCGTACCCGTCCTACATGTACAGACACTGTACAGTGCATACATCATATACACGGACACTAGAGTTGCGCAGGCTTCCCACTGCGTGTCATTTACCCCCGATAAAAAAAACCCCGAAAGATAGTACCACCCCCGAAAGTTAGTACTCATGTGGCTGCTAAGTTCGAAAGTTAGTACGTACTAACTTACGGGGAAATACGGTATTGACTAAAACCCGTGACACGATGGTATAATGCATGAGTCGTAATTATCCTACATCGGCGAAACTACGCTTTCCATTCCCATTGATGGTATGCCACTTCTACAGTCCTTTCATAAAAAAAGATGGTGCCTGGCTCTGGCGATCTCCCGTATTTGCCGATTTTCGTGAAATTTATCGTATACAGTGCAGCGAAATTTGAAATTTGAAACCGGGTCCAAAAAAGGTACCTGAACTGAGGTCCGAACCGCACAATGCACTGTTGCAGGCGGGGTCTGACAAACCGCCTGGGTTTTGATGGTTTTTCCCAAATCAGTGGGTTTTGGGGTAAAACCTGGCCGAAATCCTATTCTTGTTATGGCTTGCTTTTTGGACAAATAGACTTCAGAAACAAAATTAGAAGAGGATTCCATAGGGATTGCAGAAAAATAATCTAAAAGGTTTGACCCATTTATGGCCAAAGGCTAGAAGTCCATCTTTTTATGAATATACTGTAGTTCTACTGTACAGAATAGAATGCATGATCTTGTATAATGTTGTAACATGCACCAGCATAACATCACACATAACATGTATGTAAAGATTTCTTCAATGTACAGTATTGCACGTGCTATCTTCATTTACAAGGTGTATACGAGTATGCAACAGGTATACTTATGCTATGATACTTATGCAGCATACAGGTCACAATACAAACGCACTATTGTGCTCACTTTTTCATATTTCCCGCTTCTTTGTCTGTAATGATTATTCAGATTATTCCATCAACTATAGAACAGCCCATGTTCCAGTGGTTCCTGTCTTCCAATACTTCTTCTCATAGTAATACTCATGAGACTACAAGATAGTCTTCTGAGAGTGCTTAGGGAAAATATTGGGTTGCCAGAGCAGCTAACAAGTGTAGTGGTGCAATTCCACGTGTATGAAGTATGAACTTTACATACAAAATACCATGAAATCATTGCACTACTTCCCTGCTTAAATTAACTGGGTGCAAGTGTTAGAACTAACTTTATGGCAATCTTTTACTCACGTGGATCCTTGACATCTTCATCAGGATGATCATTCTTACGAGCTTGCCAAATTCTCTCCAGCAATCCACCAACAGCAACATTGGACGGGAAAGAAGAAGACTGGATGTCTTGAATGAAGTTCTGGACACCTGATGGTCCTCTTTTGTAGGTAATAATAACGCCCACATATCCGGCTAACCTATCCTTTTCTGAACTCCTTATGTTGGTATAAGCCTTCTTCCAACTCATCAGATGTCCCCTAAGCACGTGATCTCTGCTGATACGTGGATGATGTTCATCAGTTGCCATGAGGACCTTCACGAATGCTTCATGTGTAATCTGGCATTGAGCTATGTCATACCATGCTGGCAGGACAACATCATCCCAGAAGTCAAACGGCATCGTTCTAAACACAAAGTGATAAAAAATACAAACAAAAACAAACAAACTGTGAAACAGAATCTTTCTTTTCTGATAGTCGATGAATTTGCTGAAAGAGAATTCAAGTATGAATGACAATCAACCAGAAGACCGGCTGTACAGTGTCACACAATACAGGTACATGTATACACATATCATTATGTTAACACACACACATACACACACACACACACACACACACACACACACACATGGCATGGAGATGATTGACCCATGTGTATAGAGACAAATACTGCCATGCACCACATACACCATACCACCACTCCTTACACTGTCACTGCTGGTTCTCCATAGCCACATACGAGTATTATGTAAAAATCACACAGTTCATTTTTGGTTAACTAAACACACTTCACCTACAACACAGTCCTCTGTTCTACACCACTACTGTTCATATGTACACACAATCATTTCACTACATCATGGGTACAAGATATTCATGGTTCAAGTGATACTCAGTTTGACTGAGTTTTGCGAATCCGCAGGAACTCCACCACCCTCTATGGATCAAGGGTGCAGATGCAGATTTTAAAGGGGGAGTTAAGGCAAAAATTACAATTTCACCAGTTGTAGTCTTCGGGGTGCTGAGTCGAATGGTCGTGGTCCGAGGAAGCCGAGACGCTCCCTTCCTACTTGAATCCCAATCGAACTCGCGCACTTCCACCGAAACTGGGTGACTGCGCCCTACTAGATGGGGATTTGTATGCAAAATGTCACTAAAAGCGCCATTTCGTTCTTATAAAAGCATGGATGACCGCCATTGGCCCATATGTTGTAGTCTTTTGGACGCTGAGTTGATTGGTTTTGGTCCGAAAAGGCTGCGATGCAGCGTTCCTCCTTTATTCCCAATCGAACATGGTTGAACAAGCGGTCACGTGCTCCTGCGTACGCCAGTCACCTGGTCACCGTGCCTGCCGGGTACAATTTACTAGCCTGTTTGACCTTTTTTGGGTGCAGTCCTGTCACTCGAGTTGAACCTTGGTGTGAAAGTTGTCGCCTGCTGGCGTGGTGACCAGGTGATTTGGGCACCCAGGAGCACGTGACCGCTTGTTCAACCATGTTCGATTGGGAATAAAGGAGGAACGCTGCATTGCAGCCTGTTCGGACCAAGACCAGTCGACTCACCGTCCAAAAGACTACAACATATGGGCCAATCGCGGTCATCTGTGCTTTTACAAGAACGAAATGGCGCTTTTAGTGACATTTTGCATACAAATCCCCATCTAGTAGGGCGCAGTCACCCAGTTTCGGTGGAAGTGCGCGAGTTCGATTGGGATTCAAGTAGGAAGGGAGCGTCTCAGCTTTCTCGGACCACGACCATTCGACTCAGCACCCCGAAGACTACAACTGGTGAAATTTTAATTTTTGCCTTGACTTCCCCTTTAAAGTGATGGGAGGTGAGTTGATCACTGATCAGGCCCACAACCAAAGAGGTCAAAATCAGAAAATCCCATTCTCTGCATTCATGGTGAACTCCATTGTATGTAAACACTCTGTGAATGACAAGAGGCAGGGGTGTTGGAAGGTATTTTAGGATGGTACTGTGAGCCACACGAAGTACAATTTACTCGTGAGGTTGGGGGGGGGGGGGGGTTCCTATGAACATTTCGAAATTTAGACCTCAGATCAGTGTGTTTTATTGATTCACAGGGTACCCGGGATGAAGAGTGGTATAGTCAATACCATAGTTACCGTAGCGTGTCCGACGCCCTGCAAGAGGTTCATGTATAAGGTTTCGTGAAATATTACAATAGAGACGGATATACAAGTACTAGTACTTGAGTACAGGGGAAGTATGCATCAGTTTGAGGACAGTGTTGAGGGTCAATGTTCTGGGCATGTTAAGTTGAATACTCTCCTCAAGCATGACGTGAACAGAACTGCGATGACCCATGTGAAGCGCAATCAATATAATTATTCTTTTGCCTTTGTCATTTCCCTATATCTCTGCATTACTGTTCTAGTACGTTACATAGAGTGAATTTGACTTGCAATACAACTACATGTAGGTATCGTTAACACGGGGTTTCTTCACGTCTTGAAAATCTAAATCAATTCTCCACATAGGATAACTCCAACCCATCTTGCCAGCCTGGCAATAACTGACTGTACTGCTTGAAGGTTTCAAGGTCTACCCCTCTTAGTCATGTGACATTTTTACAGAGTGTATACATGCACTGTACCTTACCGTAAATACTGGATAGCTGCAGATACAGTGCAGCTTCGGTTTTCCAGCACAAGTCGCACTAGTGGCTTATCATCAACACATCACCCTGACTCGAGAGAAAACAACGCAACGATGTTACCGTTGTTGTTTAGACCTCGTTGTCACTGACGGACACACGAACCGACAATGATTTTTTTCGATGATACTGAACAGGTCTACTTTCTCTGGTTCTGGGACAAGGGTATGCTGCCCAGGAGACTACAGTGTACAAAACTGCTATCAAACACAATGGTCCTGTACCTCTTCTTCGCACATGAACCATAAACGGACCGGTAATAACTGCGTCTTCACCAAACACACACACACACATACAGACGCAGGCGCAGTGCAGGTGCAACGGGAACAGCTACATGTATGATGATTTCCTTAGTGGCCGGCTTGGGTCGTTGGTGCCAATGCCAATGGTGGCTACCGCGTCCAGGTGGATCGATCCGAAGGTCGTTACGGACAGAGCCGGTTTGGCGCCTTCATTTTGGCCTTGGGGGGGGGGGGGGCATGCATTCATTGCATTGGTCGCGTGAGATTCGCAGAGTCTCTGCATTCTCAAGTAACAATGGTAACTAGGCGGGGTAAGGACAATCGTTGCTATGGTGAATCATGTATTGTGAAAATGACACGAAAAAGGAACCAACACTGCAACAGTCAACACTTGCTTGGGATACAGCATCGGCTACACCCAAATGATTTTCTAATTAATTTTCCCTAAACTCCAAGGCAACCACTGAAACATACAGTGTGATTCACTTCTCCAACCCCAACAACGGTCTCTTCACTGCGAAAAAACATTCCACCAAATTTTCGGGACTGACCCTTCATTAGGCTGAAAACACACAAAAAACCTGGATTCCACAGCCTCTACACAAGTCATACATACATGGAGGCAGGCGGTATGCTGTACACACTCGCTAACGCCTCCCAAAACTAAATCTCTTAGGAAACCAAAAGAGGTGAGTACTGTCGGCCGCCCAAGAACGGCTAGAATTTCACCACGCACAGCATACCAATGTATACACGGTAACTCAAATGTGCATTGAGTACACTATACACGTACATGAAAATAAGAGCAGTTTTCATGTAGGTTACTAGGCAGACCCAGCGACCAACAGTACATGTACAAGTAGAATGTACACTGTACTAACTCCACTCAATACCCGCCATTGTCCAACTAACAACTTATACAATCATATTGAGCAAGTACAGTCAGCCATATTCCCAATGCACTAATGAGGTATTTCCGGTCTGACATTGTGATAGTTCAGTTTTGTGATAACCGTGTGATGCCGTCAAGCATAGAGATCAAGCAATACTGTACAACTCGTACAAGCCCACATACAGTATACGTCAGTACAAACTTCTTGCAATCCGAGTAACTCTCCATAATCTCAGGCAATGCAACCTTCAGACGTGAATGTGCCGCTGAGTACGTTTTTTTCCGACTATTCAGACTACAAGCGCAGAAAGAACATAGGCTAATGTCAAGAGAGAAAAAAAACTATGAGCTCTGCTAAAAGGAAAGGTGAATCAAGGATATCCAATAGTATTGAAAATCATGAAACAGACAGTACTCTTGTAAATTTGAACGATACGCAGAGAAACCGCACAAAAGGTTGTAAAATCAATAAACTCGTAGAATCATAATAAATTAAGGCACCAACAGTTAGGCTCTTTAGCGCAGCTGAGCAGCTCAAAACGTAGCCCAACAGGGATCACGTTTCCGTGCAACAAAGCAAAGCATACACATTATAGATAGCAAATACAAACTAGCAGTGCAGTAGAGTGTGGATTTCATTACACTCTAACTTGCATTGTCAACCATTTCACTGAGCAATTAATTCTAGCGATAATACAGCATGAAGGAAAGCGTAATTCAATCATATCTACACCAGTTAGAATGCCAGACAAAATCTCAAGACAGAGTAAAAGAAACACAACTGGAAAACGTCTTGGAATACCTGAACACACTTGATCAGAAACATTACGATCGTTCAGTAGAGTCTACACACACCATTCACTGATACAGCTCATTGTGGGTACATAGCAGCTCATGGCAGGTCCACCAGCAGAGTAACCTTCACAGACCCTACAGGGACAAAAGCACACACACACACAAAGAGATATTCGTCAATGCACTGAGTCCTGGAACAATACACGTACTAAGCCTCATGTTGACAGCTTCAAACAACATTATACATCACGGACTTTGTTCTAACATTCTCTGAGACTCTCCGTACATTTGCATACTGGACTATCACATTGCCCAACCATGCTGCATCTCTGCCAAACTGGACAGAGAGCAGAGCATAGGATGTGTGTGTGTGTCCGGGGGGAGGAGGAAGAGACTATGAGAACATAATGAATTACAAGAGCCTATTCAACATGTCCACAAATCACACATGTGCTTAGCTGCTTGCTCTGTGCACCCCCCCCCCCCCCTCCCCCCTCCCCCCCCCCCCCACACACACATACCCACGAGTCTGGCCTCATTGGTGCACAAGTGTGCTTCCTTGAAATTTCTTTCCCAATTCCAGTAATTGATTGGACCAAACAAACAACAATGAAGACAGGAAAACCTTCTGATATGTACAGCTGGTGATAAAAAAAGTAAGCACGGATGGAAATAGTGTCATAACACTGAACAACAGTATGCTTACAGAGGATATCTCCAGTAGCTTCAACTGGAGGAGATCAGCAAGCTCCTGGTGGGCCAGCTTCTCACTCTCTTTCAGAGCGGATACAAACTGACGGAACGCCTGCTTGCCACAGCCCGGCAGTGCTTCCAAGAAGACTGACGCCTGAGACACAACATTCCAATAAAAAAGCGCCAGTCACCACAGTACACAACAACGACAACATTCATTAGTTACTGGGAAAGGCGCAAACAGAAAAAGTCTGAAATATATGACTATCACCACCAAGACTCAAACCAGGGACCCTGGCTTATGGCCAGCGATGCTCTACCACTAAGTTATGCTGTGGTCGTCATCCATGCAGTGACCGTTCAACATGTTCTTCAGACTTTCAAAACTCTCACTTCCTTTGCATCCACACAGGTTGGTGAGACGCAGCTCTCACCGAAACCCATACACTCAGTTCACGTACAAACTAGCACGCAGGGAGCCCCAGCACAGTATTCATTTGTTTGAGAGAAAGGTGAAAAACAACTTGAATTTCTAATGTAGTACATGACTTGATTGCAGTTCAGAGTTATTCAGAGACACAGGCAGCTGACAGTTACGGACACGGTCTTCCCCCACGTAACTCCAGGAATGTTTGAGTATACGTATAAAATACAATGCTTGCTTTAGTCTGCCATTGGGCATTGACCACTTTATACGGACCGCCGAAGAACGGACCGCCGAAGAACGGACTGCCGAAGAACGGACCGCTGAAGAACGGCTAGGCTAGAATTTCCCCAAGGTCTAGGCTGGATTTTTTTGCAGATAAGAACGGAAACTGTGATACAGTATAATGTACACTGAGAGGTATAACTCTGCATAAATGTTCATGTAAGACTGTATCATCGAATAAGAACGAAACTGCTGTGTTCGCTAAAAATAAGAACGGGGCTAGGCTAGAACCCTGATCCCATTCCCCCCATTCTTCGGTGGCCAACAGGACTATAGAATGTACACCAGTACATGCAATACCTGGTCTTCACGATCATCCATAGCACGGAGTTTCTTGCAGAAGCGCTGGGTGATGATGCTCTCTGCATAGAGACGGTCTAGAATGCCCTCTTCTACGTCCAAACTGCACTTCAACTCCACATAGCTTGAACGCAGTACTTCCTGGTGAAGCTCAGACATCTGTGAACAAGATGACGACAGATTGATGTGAATTGTTCTGTGTTTAGAAAAGCCTGTTGGGTAATCTCACTGAGTAGCACATCTGAAATCCAGAACCATACTTCTATACAGCAAGCTCACATGTTTGTATGTACTTGAAGTATTGTCATCTATGGTCTGTGCATTGATACGATAGGTCTTCAAACACAGGTGTTCCTGTTTCTTATTGCACTGGTGGCTAAGGTATGCTTTACTGTACAATCACCAAACATGCAGTTAAGTAGACTGTACAGAGCAGAGTTCTTACCCCAGTCTCAAGTTGACTACTCTTGACATTACCAGTCTGGGAGGCATCAACAATAGTCTGCATGGACAGTGTCTTGTCACTGGAACACACTGATACAGGATGCAGGTCATTGCGATGTAGTGAACACTTTCCAGGACCAGGACACACACGGAATGTCTCCACGAGCTGTGACAGACCTTGCGACGGCAGGATATCCTCCACAACGTAGCACATGGCAGTGTCCGATAGATCCTCCAAGACAGTGCACAGGTGACTGATGGCTTTCTTGCTTCCACTTGACTTGACAATAGCTCGACTCTCCTTGACACACTCAGTGCTCACATGGCCCTCAGCACGCAAGCTTTCCATGCAGTCGCTCACATCAATCTCAGAACAGATCTTGACAGCGGCACAGTGTTTGTGCAAAGCTAGGTGATAGCATGCTGCTCTCTCAGATTCAGACTTGCCTGGAGGTAGCTGACCTGCAGCACAAGAACACGACAAAGAAACAAACTCTAGAAATGACAGACAGGGCCCGAATTCCACCACCAATTCAACTCGGAATTAAGCACTGCAGTGATTTACAAGACAATTTCCCTGAAGACACAATGAAGAGTTCAGAGATAATGGCTTTCAGCAGCTTCATTACTAAAATTCACCAATACACCCAGCACACCAGCATGGGCGTAGACTGACTTGTGCAGGCATGTCGGTGAACCAGGTAATTCTGCCAATTTTGACACAGAACAGTCATACGGCTCACTACAAAACAGTCGTACGGCTCACAATTGTGCTCCAATATGGCAATACCCAACATACAGGTCTTAGATAGAGGGGTACCATTTTGAATGGAAAACTGGAGACTATGCCCCTACACTGTGTCACAATGTCAATGTGTATATTGTGATGGCGGTACACATGGTCAATATCTTCATTTCTCAAACCGACTAGTGTCTCACAAGAAAACTAAAGATGTGATCAAACTCATGATGTATAGTGGAACCACTTTACCTTCAGCGCATACATCACTACATACTACTAGTAAACAAAAAGTCCAAATTGAAAGGCTGCACTATATTCCATTCGGAAGGTGAAACATTCTTAAATGTTCAGTGTTTCTCGGATTGTTTCAATGCCAGTCCGAATCGTCCCAAAATGGGGCAATACACTAATCAAAGAAAAATAATGTCTGCCAGTTGTCATGAAACCCGATCACGGGCTACGAGGAACAATGCGTAGATTGCAAGATCGCAAACCGAGGCTCACTTTTGGTACAGTGAAATTCAAGCGACGGGATCAAATTTAGCACACGCTATCTAAGCACATGTAGCCTTGTAGGTAGACAGTGGCCAGCCGTACTTAAACTACAGATAGCCAGTGCAGGCTGTCGTAATAAAACGACTCATCCGTGTTCCATTTAGCACACGCTATCTAAGCACATGTAGACACTGGCCAGCCGTACATAAACTACTGAGTGTCGGTGTCAAGTGCAAGCTAAATTCTAAAGTGCTGCCAAGTGAAATCCAACATCATGAGCACGGCACTGGCATGCTCAATACACAACAAAGCATGTGTACTTCTAGGGACATGCATTTTCTGATCCGGACTAGATGTGAGGTTGGATTTCATTTGCCACCGCTGTATAACTGTTAGTACCATTAGAAGAACCCGTATCAATAACCCTGCTATGCATTTCGTTGAAATGAGCTGTGTCACTAACCTCCCGAACATGCAGCAGCATCTCTAACGACCGTCACTGGGTCGGACGAACAATCCTTCTCATCCATACTCGCCACCGTCTGAAAATGAAAGAAAACAAGAGTACACTGCTAAAGTAATACAAGAAAGTACCAAATGTGAGGCGTTGACCAATTGTCAAAGTACTTTGAAGTGTATAAAAAGCACAAGTTTTTCTCCACGTAATTGATACCATGATTCCCGTTAATAATATTTCTCCATAGTACTGATGCTACGCAAGAGGTACACAAAAGGAAATAAGATAGGGCTGTTTCGTTGTTACTCAGTACTGATGCTACTATTCTGATGTCAAAGATTAAAAATAGAGAGGATTTAGAATACCTAGTCACATTGCATAATATGAGACGTAAGGGCGATACCAATCCATGGTATACTCACATGTGTGTCTCCAGAGAAGCATGGCCAGTAGTGCCGCACATCACTGATATCCACTGACGGACGTGCTCCAATGGTACAGCGTGGTCGCAATCCCTCCACCAGCGGAGCAAAGTGTTGACAGCCAATCTCCTCACAAGACTTCTGCTTGTGTTTGCGACACGCATCTCGGCTGAACGAGCATGGACAGCGAACAGCTCTGCCAAACTTAACATGAGTCAGGGAGAATGCCTTCAGCTTGTCGAGCTCCGACTCCAGGTACGGTAGAAGCTCATGACAAAGCATGATAGCTTCAGCCTCATCCTCACTTGCAGCAGCTCCAATGCCAGCGGACTCAACTGACTTTCTCACACCGGCAGCAGCAGGAACAGGAGTTGCACTGGTGATCGAAGACTTAGCAGTTGGTCGAGCATCAACAGGAATCTCCAGTGACAGGCGAATGCCATGCTGGAAATACTGCATGACCAGCCAGAAGCGATCCTTCACCAGAATACGTGCCGATGTGTGATAGAGGATTGGATCCACCTTTGGACTGTAGCGTTGCATACACCTCACAACACCACACCAGAATAGGGTTTGTGGAAAGTAACGATCTGCACCACTATACAGGTACATAGCTGAACTTGGCTTGCCTTTGCTCACTTCGTCTTGAACACGTGCAACTCGCTCCACGAGAGCTGGTACAAAGAACTTGCGAGTTGTCACCTCTTTCCTCTGACCAGGCACCTTCACAGTTGTCTTGGTGTTGTAGAACAGGGCAAAGTGCTCACCCATCTCAAACAGGAAATCACGCTGTTCTTCTGTGGCCGTGTAGCGCGATGTCATACGATTGTGCTGTGACCAGCGGTGCAGGGCAAGACTTTCAAGGAGGATACCATTCTGAGTCAGCAAGTCGTACTGTGGACGTAGACGCTTGCTCTGCATATCCTTTGGTTCAGGACAGAAGAGCAATGACATGGTCTTCAGAACCCAGTGGATGTCGATGATTACACGATCACGAAGGCGGGCATTGTGAACAAAGTGAAGCAAATGGCCAAGACCATGGTGGAACTTCACCATCTCCTGGAAATCTGACTCAGGATCATCACTGGAGATGCTACCAACAGCAATGGCCAAGCGACGTAGCTCCTCAACCGATAACCATGGTCGTTCAAACGATTTTGCAATGTGCCCAATGGAGATGGTCACAGGAAGCCAGCGGATTGGTATGGGAACGTTGAACTGATGCTGCAGCTGCTGGATGATGTCTTGCCGTAGCTGAACAATTGCTGGGTCCTCTGGATCTTTACCAGCTCGTGTGTTGTCCACAAATACCACCTTGTCGATGTTGTTGGCGTATGCTTTTCCCTCTGCATTGGCCCAGATGTACTTTTTTATCTCTTCAGTGGCCTTCTTCCTTGCTTCTGGATTCTTAGGTAACTTGTCCACATGTGTGCCAATGGCAAACACGGGTACGTTGTCGCTGTCTCCAATGACCTCGTGGATAGCGTTGAACCATGTCTCCATCACATCAAAGTTGGTCTGCTCCAGGTGGTTGGAAAGCGGCAGTTCCTCACCATCTACACCAAATGTCGGCTTCGCTCTGGCCTGGAGCTTCTTTGATGCATCAAAGACGACAGCATATGCACATCTGGTGCAGGCCAGCACCATGTGCTGGATAGCAGCAAACATCTTCTGACCTGCAAAGTCCCAGACATCCATAAATGTCAGATTTTTGAGGTGTTCTGCAGTGAAAACTTCGCTTTTGCCTGTCCGCAGATCATTAATGAAACTTTCGAACTTCAATGTTGCTGAGTTGATTTCTGCCTGTAGTTGCTGGACATCTTGCTCTGGTGTCTCTTCCTTCAGCGCAGCCATGTCTGATACCTCTTCCGGCTTGGATGCAGTGGAAACATTCTGAGATTCCATGGTAGGACTGGTGGGTGATTGAGCAGAGTACCCGGTATTGGTGGTTTCATCAGCTTGCCTGAGAGTAGTTTCACTCACACTGGCTGTACCTGCTTGCTCAGTCTCAATCCCAACGGAAGGTGATGCTACGGGCGTTGATGGCGTTGAGGATGTGGACCTGGTGTTCTCGGGGATAGCAACGCCTTGTTGTCTCAATGCTGCTACGATCTCTTTCTTCCGTTTCTCTTGACCAACAGCTCTGTGCGTCAGGGCCAACTGCTGCTGGTAAGAATCTTCAGCTTGCTTCCAGACATACTTTAACCCTTGTTTCTCGATGGTGCAGATCACCTTCTCCAGCTCCACACCGATTGTGCTGTCGACTTGAGACATGAACGCTTGACGCAGGAGGGATCGCAGAAAGCTGCTCTTGCCTGTGCGGCCTGGCCCGCACATTATCAGGCGCCCGTACGGTATCAACTGGATACCTTCCTTGATCAGTTCACTTAGAGCTGCTGCGTACTGGCCATTATCAGCTGCACAAAATATACACGTACACCAGAACAAAGCACAATACATTTGATGTAGATGTGAAGAAGAAGTTATTGAAGAAACTGGGAAGGATAAGTTCAGAATGAAATGGGTCTAGCTAGCCTACAACACCCGGATTAATCCCATATTCAGCACCAGAATTTCAACATGGACAGTTTAGCACGACCATTTGAGCACAAGCATTTCAGTGGAATGTTACGGACCGCTGTGCATTCGAGCAATTTAAAGCTGAGAAGAAGGTGGTATTGAATCTCTTGAAGTTGCATCACATTATCTGCACGCCACATGCCTGTGGTAATGCACTGAGTGTCAGAGCAAAACATTTCCATAGCACTTCTTATCCTAGCACTGTTCAAACCAGTGTCTGCCAATCATGTGACACGTCTGCTGAAATCACATGCTCTGCGACATTTCTCATTATCAATTACAGTCAACTTCGCTTATAACGACTGCGGATATAACGACAATTCGCGAATAACGACAGAATTTCGATGCCCAGAGCAAAGTCCCATCTAGCTGTATTATATTTTTCGTCGGATACAACGACTATCTGAATAACGACATTTCGCGGATAGCGACATGCTTTTAGTGCCCCGAGGTCATATTCACTGCTCGAATAACGACTTTCAGGGCTTTTGACAGGTATTTCAAGTACCTGTCATGCAGTAATACCAGAACCCATGGTGATGGATAAAGGCACACATGCAAGAAGATGCAGCCAAGGGGGGGGGGGGCTTTATTTTTTTATTTTTTGCTTCAAAATAGTTTGGGTGATGTCATGTAGTTGTACATGATTGTAAAGTAATCATCATACATGTACATGATTGTGCATGTCCCTGTAGATGGCTGCAAAAGGCTAATTTTTCAATCTATTATATCCCTTGCATATTGACTTTATAGTTCCTTTCAATCGTAATATGAAAATAAAGTACACAATGCATAGAGCAGGAAAAGAGCTTCATTTTGATATGCATGTCATACTAGACAAAATACGGGTTCACATACATTCAAATGGGACTTCGGGTATAAGGACACTTCGCGAACAAGGACACTTTTCTGATGCCCAGCCAAGTGTCGTTATTGGCAAAGTTGACTGTATTTGATTATGAGGGGCATTCCTCCCTTTCATACTGCCACTGTTTCACCAGTACAGAAAACTAAGTACATCAAGCAGACAGTTCTTCCGCAGCTCCAGTTACAATGCAGAGGCTGTCCTACCTTTCGTACTGACATTGTTTCACCACAACAAAAAACTAAGTAAGCCAAGTAGACATTTCTTGCGCAGCTCCAGTTACCATGGAAAAGCCGTCACCGTGCCGACATGACATGTCAACGCCTTATACATCTACCTTAGCTGATCAACTGGTATCCTACAGGCTAGTTGTTCGTTGCTTAGTATACTGTCTTTGTGACTCTGTGTGTGTGTGTGTGAGCTGAAGACATACATGTACATCTAGACTACCATGTTTACATGAACACTGCAGCAACAGTCAATGTAACTACATAGCACATACAAGTAGTGCACAGCACTAAATACAACTGCCCGCTAGTACTCGGTATACTGGTACTAGTCTACTGGCAACAACCGTGGGTACAGACAGAGCAGTACCAGTAAATAGCGCATAATGGCATATGCTTACCCTGGTCTACTGCCAGTCAACTCCAGGAGTTGTGCGCACAGTGTTTGCACAAGTGTAGGAGCGCATGATGTTACGAAATGATTACTGATTTTTGGATGAATTGCGCAGACCACGTCGGACGCCCTTTGTCTCACCGGTCATAAAGTGTGCGACGCCATTGAGTGTAACACTTAATAACAGTGATCACTGGCAAAATCAGGTTTTGCTAACTTAACCACACGCTTTTCTGTCTCTCTGGGGTATTTTGCGCTGACCTTTTGGGCACTCATTTCCACGGCGCTCTAATTCGCAGAAGGATTTACTGTCAGGATGAGATGTTCCTCGGTAACTCTGTGAACACTCAGTTTCGCCGGCCGCGCTGAGAAAGGTAGTCCTAATTCGCAGGACACTGTAAAGCTTGCGCTGGAATGCGAGCGTTAGGCTCGGGCTGACAAACTTTGAGTATGCATTCCCCTAAAATAGGGCCGTGCATTAATGGAGGACCAATACAAGGACAGTACTGACCTTCAACTGCATCTCCTGGTCCTTCTCTCACTGCAATCACACCTTCAACATTCATCATTGACATTGCGGTACCTGCTGTATATGAAGGTGAGATCAGAAGAATCAAAATAGAATTCTCTACGAGTATTGCTCGGATTGCCGGTACATTAAGTTCAGAAAATTGGCATTTTGACAATACTAAACAATATGCTGGTGATTTCCACAAACATGACAGGCAGGTTTTAGGCTACTTTACTATGCTATGAAATAGAGTTTGCGACTTTGGCGATCATTTCATCAGAACATGTTTTGCTCCCAACACTGAAGATAGCGCTTTCCCGCCGACTTCGAAAGTTGAATGGGCTTCTTGTGTGATCTGGATGGTGGTTGTGAGTCAGTCAAGTGTCAAGTCAAGTCACTGGGAGAAAGTGCCATTATGATTAGGTGTGGATGATTTCAATAAAATTCCTCATTTTCCTCACAATGGAAACCAAGGCTAGAACATAACGTATACTAAACAAATTGGAAAACAGCTAATATCATTTAGAACATTTCTGCTGGTATAAGACAACTGTATTTTCATATAACCGTAAGCTGGTATGCACACTAACACAAAGACCAGCATCATCCATTGACTAGGATTCACCATCATGGACATTCTTTAACTTGCATTGCAGTCTTCAAATTGTCACTTACTATCTCTCTGTAAATCAATAGCCAAATTCAACAGTTGGACAAGACTTCTCCCATCACATCCTGCCTCATGGTCGATCTTGATCAGGAAATCTTTATCCAGTCGTTGAGTGAGCTCAGGACGGTGCAAGTAATAAAAGAGGAACATAAAGGAGAACACTGGGTACAGTAAAGACGCCCCGATTACTGTTTGACAGCAAAGTGGAAGATCACGCACATGACCGGCCACCTCACATGCCGTTCGATAAGTGCTGATAAACTTTTCATCCAGGTCGACATCTCCAAATACTTCAGTGAGCACTATATCTGGTACGGTCGCTAGTTCGGCGATGATCTGTGGTAGGTTGCTCTTGACAACCCTTGTGAAGAAATCTACAGACAGCGAATATACACAAGAAAAACAGGACACATTGTTGTAACCACTATGTCTGGTCCAATAGTGTGGTTTTTTTCGTGTGTATGTGTGTGTGTGTGTGGGTGTGTTTGTGTACAGTAAAGCCCGCTGCAAATTCCCACCGCATTGTGCAAGATCTGCTGGCCTGTACGCACTGACCCCATGCACTGTCACTCCCACTGTACGAAAGTGCATCTCACACCGTGGCGCGAAGAGCGCTTTGCTACGGTAAACAATGTCCACTTTCCTGGTTTCAAAGTCTCTTTGGGCACTGGCTACGAGCTGGCTCGTAGTGATTTTATGATGTTGTTTGTTGTATTTCGCAAATCCAAATGGGTTTTTCTTCCGAATAACAAGATAGCAAAGAGCAGAGTATTGCAGGAACCAAATATACTTCTGACGGTGTTTCAAGCCATCATTTCCAAATCACGCAACACGCAAAGGCAAGGGTTTTTCTCGAGCACTTCAGAGTTGTCAACAAGTTGGTAGCAACTTTGTAGGTGTACCTTTTGTGACATCTCCCCTGTTCGACTTGCAACTGCAATACTGCGATAGGTCAAGTCGTCGAATGACGCTTCGTCAGAACAATCACAGTTCCGTTCTGAAAGTGCAACATCGTCACATTCATGGCACTGCAGAAATTTCATGATTTGAAAACCAAAATACTGGAGAACGAACTTTTAGGAAACTTCACTTCTGAACTCCAAACTCTAAAAACGGTCTCTTCACTGCGATTCAAATTCAAATTTCAATTTACATTACTGTACACCAAATTTTCGGGCCTAGCCCATCATCAGGAGAACGAACTACAAAACAATGACGACTCATTTATCGAATGCAAAGGAAATCCCGACCGAAGTTTTTCTTTGCAGCAAGATAATGACAATCGCTTTTGCACAGGATCCTGGTAAGACATAGGCACTGTGTAGGCATTACAGTCGTTCTTGTACGCATTCGACCTTCATGCCAGTTTTCTACAACTAAATTGACCTGAAAAAGACGAAAATACTATGGACCCGTTGTGGTGAGCGTTTGCTGCGAAGTGGGCACTTGCAGCGGACTTTACGTATACACGTATTTGTGCGCGTGCGTATGTGTGTGTGTGTGTGTGTGTGTGTGTGTGTGTATGTGTGTGTGTTTGCATGTGTCCCTGTGTGTCCCATATGGTGCAGTGGTATGTGCAGTCGATTTCCAATCAAGAGGTTGCGGGTTCAATTCCCCACGACTATGGTCGCACATGTTTTTCTTCTCTTTCTCATCTCCTAGCTCTTCTTTCATAATCCTGGGTGGCTACCAACAGCCAGTGTATGCCGGAGTATGTGGTGTGGCGTGTGTGTCCAAAAAAATGAAAAATGAAAAAATGGAAAAATGGAAAAATGAAAAATCGGGATTCACTGGCCAGAATAAGCCACTTCAATCAGCTGTGTGGTGGATACCAGGCTAAAATTAGTGGCGGTCAATTCATCAGCCTTGCCACCTGTTGAATGGTGTAATTCCAGCACAAGTTGCTATGTCTAATATAGCTGTTCGCTATCATCGCTTCCGCGATGGGCAGGTCTGAGGTGTGTGTGTGTGTGTGTGTGTGTGTGTGTGTGTGTGTGTGTGTGTGTGTGTGTGTGTGTGTGTGTGTGTGTGTGTGTGTGTGTGTGTGTGTGTGTGTGTGTGTGTGTGTGTGTGTGTGTGTGTGTGTGTGTGTGTGTGTGTGTGTGTGTGTGTGTGTGTGTGTGTGTGTGTGTGTGTGTGTGTGTGTGTGTGTGTGTGTGTGTGTGTGTGTGTGTGTGTGTGTGTGTGTGTGTGTGTGTGTGTGTGTGTGTGTGTGTGTGTGTGTGTGTGTGTGTGTGTGTGTGTGTGTGTGTGTGTGTGTGTGTGTGTGTGTGTGTGTGTGTGTGTGTGTGTGTGTGTGTGTGTGTGTGTGTGTGTGTGTGTGTGTGTGTGTGTGTGTGTGTGTGTGTGTGTGTGTGTGTGTGTGTGTGTGTGTGTGTGTGTGTGTGTGTGTGTGTGTGTGTGTGTGTGTGTGTGTGTGTGTGTGTGTGTGTGTGTGTGTGTGTGTGTGTGTGTGTGTGTGTGTGTGTGTGTGTGTGTGTGTGTGTGTGTGTGTGTGTGTGTGTGTGTGTGTGTGTGTGTGTGTGTGTGTGTGTGTGTGTGTGTGTGTGTGTGTGTGTGTGTGTGTGTGTGTGTGTGTGTGTGTGTGTGTGTGTGTGTGTGTGTGTGTGTGTGTGTGTGTGTGTGTGTGTGTGTGTGTGTGTGTGTGTGTGTGTGTGTGTGTGTGTGTGTGTGTGTGTGTGTGTGTGTGTGTGTGTGTGTGTGTGTGTGTGTGTGTGTGTGTGTGTGTGTGTGTGTGTGTGTGTGTGTGTGTGTGTGTGTGTGTGTGTGTGTGTGTGTGTGTGTGTGTGTGTGTGTGTGTGTGTGTGTGTGTGTGTGTGTGTGTGTGTGTGTGTGTGTGTGTGTGTGTGTGTGTGTGTGTGTGTGTGTGTGTGTGTGTGTGTGTGTGTGTGTGTGTGTGTGTGTGTGTGTGTGTGTGTGTGTGTGTGTGTGTGTGTGTGTGTGTGTGTGTGTGTGTGTGTGTGTGTGTGTGTGTGTGTGTGTGTGTGTGTGTGTGTGTGTGTGTGTGTGCACGTGGTATGAAAAATCCTGGGTGGTTCCCAACAGCCAGTACATGGTGGAATATGTGTTGTGATGTGTGCTGGAAAAACGAAAACGAAAAAGTAGGGATTCACTGGCCAGAAATGGCCTCTTCAAATAGCTGTGTGGTGTAGACAAGGCTCAGAATAGTGGCGGTCAATTCTTCAGCCTTGTAAGCTGTTAAATGGAGCAATCCCAGCACAAGTTGCTATGGCTTCTGCTGTAGCATCGCTATCATCGCCTCGGTAATGGTCGTCAAAACTCAAAAGGGCAAAAAAGGTGCTTGTGGTGTGTGTGTGCACGTGGTGTGTGTGTGTGTGTGTGTGTGTGTGTGTGTGTGTGTGTGTGTGTGTGTGCATGCAGTGTCACCGTGTGTGTGTGCACGTGGTGTGGCACAAGCATAGCAAGGCACAGCTGAGCACAAGAGGTTGAGTTGGGCTATATGGTTGCTGGTGTTGAACAACTGGTGTCAATTGATCAGAGCATGGAATGTCATGAGCTATACGTATACCCATATCCACACAGACTGTACATACACTGTATTACCATAACAAAGACTGCATTTGACCTGCACACTAGGAAATAATATGCTGTATACAAATAGGTATGTTGTACATGCTGCTGCGTTTGTGTCACTCTGTTGCGGCCTGCTGCTGCGTTTATGCTGTGTTTGTGTCACCCCTTCGTACATGCTGCTGCACCGTCTTCTGCCCCCCCCCCCCCCCCAGTGTACACACTTTTCCGTACTTGTCCCCGCTTATTTGTCTCTGTGTGAATGTCATCTTCATACTTCTGCCACTCCACCGCAATGTGCGCTGATCTTTTCCATAGTATAAGTATGCTATGTTATCTTAAAAACTGGCCTCATTCCCATTGCTGGCAGGATCAGTATATACTTGAGAGACATGATCTACCTAGTAAGAGTAATCTGTAGGCTTTTCTACTCTCGTATGGCGTAAGAGGAATCACAAATTGGCAGAGGACACAACATCAAATTCTAAACAACAGCACGTCACAGCCTAAGGACCAGCAGAGCACTTTTCCCGAGCCAGCCTCTCCATAGTATTTCTGAGAAATCCATTGGAACCAAAATAGATCTAAACTCAGAGTTGCATGGTACTCAAGCTCTGCACGTTGTGCAAGCTCTGCACTCTGACCTGTAGTCAAGGTTCATTTGTAGCCTTTCAGCTCTACAGGTCCAGACGGAACAATGACATAATGTGAGCTACTGGTATTTCACTTGTTCAGACTTTGGTAGGAGATGGAGAACTCACAGCGCAGGATCTTGAAACAAAAAGCACTCCAATTTGAAACTGCGTGCTGCAGGCTAGTACAGCGCCGGCTTCCACGGATAGCAGCTAGTGCGTTACAGGACCTCGCGATCGCAGCAGTGTGTACAGGTTTTCCATGCACGACCCCTTTATGTCGAACATGCGTGCACTAGCTGCGCAAACTGGTTTTGCGCTTAAAGCACGGAAGCGCGGAAGGTGAAACTTTCACACATCGTATGACTCATTTTCTGTTGTGTGTGTCCGTGTCACTCGATGCTGATTACAGTATACTGGAGAGGGTTTGTGTTCCCATTAGCTTGAGTCATCAAACGTCGGCTAAGAAAGATGTCTTTTCCACTGATCGACGATACTGACGATCTACAACTAACTGGCTAACAGCTCTAGCACCTCTTGGATGCGCACTCCAACAGCCTTCCAACTTGGAAGGTTCTAAGTTATAGAAATAGCACGAGGAGGGGAACTGTAAGTAGTGTAATGTACTGGCAATATATGTCGCCGCGTAACCCGTAACGCAGGGGGGTGCGGCGTAACGCGCGACCAGGCTAGTGCGACAAATTTTTGTTGCGTTCGTAACGCGCGTCCGGCGGGGTGCGGTGATCTTTTCACTGAAGTTTGCAAAAAATGATGCGGGAATAGCAAAAAAATGATGCGGCAATAGCAAAAAAGTGATGCGGCAATAGCAAAAAAAGGACTGCGGCAATATAGAAACCTGTGTAACGGCTCCTGTGCGACTTTGCATGTAACGCCCTGCGTGCGGTAAACATGTGCCAATGTAACGCTTGATGGCCTCACTGCGACCATATATATTGCCAGTACGGTAATAATATAATATATTAATAATAATTCCCTCAAACTAGTCAAAATATTAATATTATTATAATAATCTTTATTTCAGGATTACCCAAAGATTGGTGGCGTTAGTGGACATTATAGCGTAACTTGTAGTTTCTTGGTCCTGTTTTCTTTACTTCAAATAATCATAATTATTTATAACTTCCGGGTAGCCTTGAGTATTGCAAATGCATTGGTTGATAATTTGACTGGATACAGCATATGTGACATACATGCTCAGTTTTAGTCTAAACTCCATGTAGCGTAACAAAGATTGATGGATCTTTGCAACAAACAATACTTGCCATCAGTTGATCAAGTAAAGATCTACACGTCTCGTCATTAAACTTACATAGCACGATTACACTATAGTGAGTGCAATCATGTTCATTTCAGTACTTTTGTACAGACATGTATTGACTAAAACCCGTGACACGATGGTACAATGCAGGAGTTGTGATTATCCTACATCGGCTCAACTACATTTTTCATTCCCATTGATGGTATGCTGGTTCTACAGTCCATTCATAAAAAAGATGGTCCCTGGCTCTGGCGAGCTCCCGTATTGGGCGATTTTCGTGATATTATCGTACACAGTGCAGTCCTGCGAAATTTGAAATTTGAAACCGGGTCCAAAAAGGGTACCTGAACTGGGGTTCGAACCGCCCAATGCACTGTTGCAAGCGGGTTCAAACGGCCTAGATTTTGATGGTTTTTCCAGAATTAGTGCTTTTGGGGCAAAACCTGGCCGAAATCTTATTCTTGTTATGGCTTGCATTTTGGACAAATAGACTTCAGAAACAAAATTAGAAGAGGATTCCATAGGGATTGCAGAAAAATAATCTAAAAGGTTTGACCCATTTATTGCCAAAGCTAGAAGTCCATCTTTTTATGAATATACTGTAGTTCTACTCTACAGAATAGAATGCATGATCTTGTATAATGTTGTAACATGCACCAGCATAACATCACACATAACATGTATGTAAAGATTTCTTCAATGTACAGTATTGCACGTGCTATCTTCATTTACAAGGTGTATACGAGTATGCAACAGGTATACTTATGCTATGATACTTATGCAGCATACAAGTCACAATACAAACGCACTATTGTGCTCACTACTTCATATTTCCCGCTTCTTTGTCTGTAAAGATTATTCAGATTTTTCCATCAACTATAGAACCGTGCATGCTCCAGTGGTTCCTCTCTTCCAATACTTCTCAAGTTCTCATAGTAATACTCATGAGACTACAAGATAGTCTTCTGAGAGTGCTTAGGGAAAGTATTGGCTTGCCAGAGCAGCTAACAAGTGTAGTGGTGCAATTCCATGTGTATGAAGTACAGTAAAATCTGTAATGGCGACCACTCGGATATGGCGACCACTCGGATATGGCGACCACTCGACCATGGCGACCACTTTTCCTTGTCACGGACGCATTCACATTCAAAGCAGCTCGGATAAGGCGACCACTTGCTCAATGCGACCGACGACCACCCACCCACGACCGCGTTGCACAGTGCTAGTACATGTAAATGTATGCATTGCATGGTGCACCATGCATGGTAGATCTACACGTCAGTGCAGGAAGTGTAGATGTGCATGGTGCATGCACGGCGCTTGACGAGTCTGAGGACCCCAGGCACATGAGTCGTGCTAGAGTAGCATACCTGTACGTGTGAGCACTGTGATGCACTTATCACAATGATGTAGCACATGTGGATAGGGTCACGTGACCCACTGAACCTGGATAAGAAGACCACCTGGCAAAGGCGACCACTTTTTCTCGTCCCTTGAGTGTTCGCCTTAGACAGCTTTCACTGTATGAACTTTACATACAAAATACCATGAAATCATTGCACTACTCCCCTGCTTAATGGGTGCAAGTGTTAGAACTGACTTGCAATATGGCAATCTTTTACTTACATGGATCCTTGACATCTTCATCAGGATGATCATTCTTACGAGCTTTCCAAATTCTCTCCAGCACTCCACCAACAACACCATTGGACGGGAAAGATGAAGACTGGATGGCTTGAATGAAGTCCTGGACACCTGATGGTCCTCTCTTGTAGGTAATCAACCAGCCAACATAGCAGACTGGCCTATCCTCTGCTGAACTCCCTTTGTTGGAATACCCCTTCTTCCAAGCCAACACATGTCTCTTCAGTATGGGATCTCTGCTGATACGTGGATGATGTTCATCAATTGCCATGACGACCTTCTTGAGTGCTTCATGTGTAATCTGGCATTGAGCTATGTCATGCCATGCTGGCAGAACAACATTATCCCAGAAGTCAAACGGCATCGTTCTAAACACAAAGATATACAAAACAAAAAACACAAAAACATGAATATGCCTCTTCTGACCGTCGATGAATTTGCTGAAAGAGAATTCAAATATGAATGACAATGAACCAGAAGACCGGCTGTACAGTGTTACACAGTACCATGTACCATGTATACGCCCGTCGCAAGAGAAGCACGCAAATCTGCAAATGCACTGGATGAGCACCCCCAGATTTTCTCTTATAGCAACGATAGCGAACAAGATCTGAATGAGACAGATCAAGATTTGCGCCAGATAACTGTCTAGTCCACACAACTGGCGAAGCCATGTAAATCAGCCAAGACAGTTACATATGCACACCCTACACTTGCTGGGGTAACCAGTATAGACAGCACGCTGCTTTGATAGAAGCAGATACTAGATGCCCTGGTACCTTCAAGTGAAATTGGACTTGCTTTACCAACCAGCCTCGGCTACTGAGTACTGGGAACCAAGAGCCAACAGACATACCAACAACCTCATCCATGAAAGCTATTAAAGTAAGGACTCACTGGATTGCGGAGCCGAAACTAGTCACACTTCTAAATGCTTTGGCAAGAAGGTAACCTTCCGACAGGTTGACACAATACAGGTACATGTATACACGTATCATTACGTTAATATCACACACACACACACCAGACACACACACACACACACACACACACACACACACACCATGTACACACACACACACACCACACAGATGCACACACATACGGCATAGACCCATATGCATGAAGACAAATACTGCCATGCATGCACCCCATACCACCACTCCTTACACTGCCACCGCTGGTTCTCCACAGCCACACACCGGTATGTAAAACTCCCATAATTCATTTTTGGTTAACAGAACACACTTCACCTACAACACAGTCCTCTGTTCTACAACACTGCTGTTCATATGTACACACAATCATTTCACTACATCATGGGTAAAATATTTGCGGTTCGTGTGAGACTGAGTGTGACTGAGTTTTCCAAATCCGCAGGAACGCCAGAACCCTCTATGGATCAAGGCGCAGATGCAGCTGTCAAAGTAGTGGGAGGTGAGTAGATCAGACCCACAACCAATTACTGTAAAAGCCATAATTATAACGAAGTGCTAACTCTAACGAATTAACGAGGAGAAATCTGTCGTTAAAATAGAAATCGTTATACAGAAATCGATACATATACTGTCCTATTGAGCGTTGAAAAGGAGTGAGAATCGTTACCTTTGGTACACGTAAACTAGTCAATTTTGGCAAATCGTTATATATGCGCCAGGGTTAGAATAATGGCTGGTTTACAGTAGGTACTGAAAATTCCATTTGCTGCATTCATTGTATACAGATTTAGTGTAAACACTCTGTGCATGACAAGAGGTTTTAGGTTCAGTGACATAATAGAGATGAATATGCATGTAGATGTGTATCCGAGGAAAGTATTCCCAGGTTTGAGGAAAGCGTTGAGGATCAGGAATGTCCCGACTCCTGTCCTGAGATGGTGAAAACTCTGCTCAAGCATCGCGTCAAGTTCCGGGAGAACTTCGCTGGCCTTTGTGGAGCGCAATGTATTTTACGTTTGTCATTTTCCCTGCTGTTGTAGTTAAGTACATGTGCGTTTGAATGAATTCGACGTACAACACTACTACTAGTACTAGGTACCACTAACACTAACACTAACACTAACACTAACACTAACACTAACACGGATTTTCTTCACGTCTTACAAATCAAATTAACAATTCTCCACATAGGATAACTCCAACCTATCTTGCATGTCTGGCAATACTGCTTGAAGGTTTCAAAGACTGCCCCTCTAGTTTACAACAGTTTTATAGAGTGTATGCTTGCAATGTACCTTGCCGTGAACACTACGGATACCGTGCAGCTTCGTATTTCCAGCACAAGTCGCACTAGTGGTTTCTCATCAACCCATTACTCTGACTCGAGAAAACAAAAAATGTTACTAACTTGGTCGTTCAGACCTCGTTAGTTACCGACACGAACAGACAGTGATTTCTCGAGTCGATGATACTCAACAGGTCTACTTTCTCTGGTTCTGGGACAAGGATATGCTGCCCAGGAGACTACAGTGTACAAAACTGCTATCAAACACAATGGTCCTGTACCTCTTCTTCGCTGATGAACGGTAACAACTGCGTCTTCAACAAACACACACACACACACCGTACCAGGTAGATCTACACTACAGTACAGACTGTGAAGACGCTACGGGAATTATTATGATGATTTCCGTAGTGACCAGAACAGGGGCTAGGCCGGCTTGGGCGCGGCCGTTGGGACGTTCAACTAAGTTACTTCAAGTGGGGCTACCGCGTAGATCTACCGAGCCGGTGGGTCGATCCGAAGGTCGTTACGGACAGAGCCGGTTTGGCGCCTTCATTCTGGCCTGGGGGCATGCATTCAATCATTGCAATGGCCACGTGAGATTCGCAGAGTCCCTGCATGCATTCTCAACAGCGAAGGACTAAGTCTAAAGCCTAAAGCCGTAAAGGGACCGTCACTTAATTTTTGCCGACTACCCGCCAAAAAAATCTTTTCGTTTCACGTGTCAGACACGTCCGCGAGCGCGTACGATCGACTCGCGCGCGCCCGCCCGGGAGGCGCCCGCCGCGCCCGCGCTACCTTTCACGTCAGGCAATCTGTTCACGCCACATGGCTGGATAGCGCGTACATGCAAACATGATTGAAGACTTGCAAAATCAATTTTTTTCCAAGTCCAGGCGCTAGGCCTAGGCAGCACTAATCAGTCTAATTGTAGCGTTGGCACGCTAGTAACTCACACAGCTGCAGCGTGAATCACTTTCAATGTATTGGTCACGCGTGTTACACCGCACCCGTACCGGTACCCCGCACTTGCAACTCTGTACCGTGCTTGCAGATCCATGACATGGATAGTAACTAGTCTCACTGCGTTCAATGTTTCATATTGACCTTAGAAATACTGCTGCACTTTCAACCGCCTCTTTTACGCCCATTGCCCACACTGCTATTCAGCTCCTTCTTCTGCATAGAATCAAATGGCATTCCTTGTGCAATGACTGTAGCCCACACAACATACTTTGACCTTTCTTCTTCTCTCTGCTGAGCCTTTGCCGTGACCATGCTGTTGCAGCACGTATGCTGTCTGCCTATAAAAGCTGCTGTTCACAATTCTCTAGAGGCCAGTTAGAAGTACAGTTAGAAAGGCCAGTTAGAACCTTCAATAATGTCAGTTTAGAGTTAGAGTCAGAGTTAATGTTTACAATGTAGTCTTCCGTTTAGTTCAGTAAGAATTATTATTAACAGTGTGTTCACTGAGACCCGTCTGCATTTGCCTCCGAGAGAGACTGCGGTCCGTTACAGAATTGGTGCCAGCGGTGGGATCCGTTACAGAATTGGTGCCAGCGGTGGGATACGCTACAGAATTGGTGGCAGCGGTGGGATACGCTACAGAATTGGTGGCAGCGGTGGTACAATTTTATAATTGCTAGATTCGAACCCACCTAGTATCTGTATTGCATTGATGGCAGCGGCGCCACAGAATCGATGGCAGCGGTAAATTGTTTTATTGGTGTAACCGGTACCATCATGGCCCAACCTGATGCGTCAGTCGCCGCTACTCCTTCGCCCGCCACGTCTCCCCCTAGCCCGAAATGATGACGGACAACGTCTCTACCGATCAAGCTCCATGTCCAACGTAAGCTAATTCCCGATATGGCACTTTTCTTTCCTGTCTTCCTTCAGTCTTCCTGTTCTCTTCAGTCTTCCTTTATGCGAGTGTGTGAATCCAGTTTAGTTAGGTAGGCGTCCGATCATGGTGAGCCACGGTCTATCTAACTAACCTGGGATAATGTGTGTTAGAGTGCCCTTTGTCCAGTTCAGTTTGGAACTGTGAACTATTTTTATGGCTCAAACGCCATGGTGGTACAGCAAGTGTGCTGTGAGTCCTATTTGGAGGACAATTTTTTCCCCTTTGGCCCCGTGAGATCGTGTGAACCTGGAGTGATGCTATTTTATGATTTTGTTATCAGTTCATTTCTTCTGTCTACTCTCAAAGGTTATCATTTCCGATATTATTTTGCCATATTCCGGTTGACGCTGTACCAGTATGATGCGCTATCTCCTATAATGTTCAATGAATATGTTCGCACCACCTCTCAGTCCTGTGATATGCTGCTGCGCTCCAGCCAGTACTTCAATGTCAGTTGTCCTCATTGCGTCCGGATATCAACCGAGGCTGTTCACGAATACATACCTGTATATGCACGTCATCCATTCTGCCTATCTTCTTCCGTCGAGGTTATTCCGACGCGACCATGCATGCCGCCCGTGTCTTCTAATCTCAGTCGATTGTCGGAGTCCGGCTATATCAACTATGTTACTCGCCAAGTCTAGTCTGCGCATCTACATGATCTTCTATCATTGTTCGTCACTTCGTCACAAGTATTCGTGTTCTGCTACTCGGACTCTAATCACGAGGACGTGATTCTGTTTAAAGAAGGAAGGTGTAGCGTTGGCACGCTAGTAACTCACACAGCTGCAGCGTGAATCACTTTCAATGTATTGGTCACGCGTGTTACACCGCACCCGTACCCCGCACTTGCAACTCTGTACCGTGCTTGCAGATCCATGACATGGATAGTAACTAGTCTCACTGCGTTCAATGTTTCATATTGACCTTAGAAATACTGCTGCACTTTCAACCGCCTCTTTTACGCCCATTGCCCACACTGCTATTCAGCTCCTTCTTCTGCATAGAATCAAATGGCATTCCTTGTGCAATGACTGTAGCCCACACAACATACTTTGACCTTTCTTCTTCTCTCTGCTGAGCCTTTGCCGTGACCATGCTGTTGCAGCACGTATGCTGTCTGCCTATAAAAGCTGCTGTTCACAATTCTCTAGAGGCCAGTTAGAAGTACAGTTAGAAAGGCCAGTTAGAACCTTCAATAATGTCAGTTTAGAGTTAGAGTCAGAGTTAATGTTTACAGTGTAGTCTTCCGTTTAGTTCAGTAAGAATTATTATTAACAGTGTGTTCACTGAGACCCGTCTGCATTTGCCTCCGAGAGAGACTGCGGTCCGTTACAGAATTGGTGCCAGCGGTGGGATCCGTTACAGAATTGGTGCCAGCGGTGGGATTCGTTACATAATGCCTAATGCCCAGGCAGCTGACTTTATTTTCGGAGAAACACTACTCATTGTAGTAAAAAGTAACAATGAATAGCGATATCATCTAGGAAGGATCGCTACCCTAACGCGAAGGAAAGGCCTTGCGCGGCTGCTCTACGAAGTGTTGAAGAAAGACTCATCAAAGTTAGTTGGTGGACGAACAACTCGCTGGCGCCGGAAAACTTGGCCCCCAACGATGGTGTTTGGTGAATCATCAAGCATAATGTCTTGTAGCAGTGTTCACCGAGGAAGGAGAACGCTCTAGCCGCTGCTGTTGTCCGTTTCATCCACGTTGGGCGTTAGCTGCACCGCGCCTATTGTGTTTTAGTATTCCATGGACACACATTAGCATTCAGAGCGATTGTGGAGCCACAATTTACTTCACACAGCGTTGTATTGTCCACGAGCGCAAACTTCATTATCAGCAGTAACTGTTACTCTTCATCCTACATGTAGACTTGGAGTATACACGGCCTTGTCACGACAGCGACAGCTCTACAGAGTGTTCAAGTGAGAAACATTAATTTCAATTGTTGGTGGACGAATAAATGGCTGGTTCCGAAAAACGCGGCCTGCACCGACGGTGTTTGGTGGATCATCAAACAGGGTGACCAGCAGTGTTCACCGAGGAAGGAGAATGCACTTGCCACCACTCCGAGTCATCCAAGTGGGCGTTAGCTGCGCCGCGCCTATTGTGTTTTAGTATTCCATGGACGCACACTAGCGTTCTCAGCGATTGTGGAGCCACAACATATCTTCATGCGGCGTTGCACTGTCCAAGAGCAGAAACGTCAGCAGTGACCCATCATCATACATGTAGGTTTGGAGTATACACACCATGCGCCAATGGGCCTTGGCACAACAGCGGCAGCTCTACGAAGTGTTCAAGTGAGAAACATTTGTTTCGACTTTTGGTGGACGAACAAATCGTCGGTGCCGAAAAACGTGGCCTGCGCCGATGGTGCTTGAAACATCAAGCATGGTATGTGGTGACTGTCAGTGTTGATCGAGGAACTTGGAAGGAGAACACTTAGGCCGTCGACCGTTCATCCATTTCGTTAGCTGCACCAAGTCTATTGTGTCCTTGTATTCCATGGGCACACAATCATGAAGCATGGCGTCTGAGCTGTGTTCACAGAGCGGGGAGATGCTCTTGCTGCTATCTTATCCGTCCTGTGTATTCCCAAGTGCCGAAGGCTCACAACGATGGTGTTGGACAAGTCAGATAAAATAGAGTCAACGTAAGTACGCATGTGTACTCTTACTGACTGAAACATAAGTGGGGTGTAAGAGCTAATTCAAATGGTGTCGTGACATTCTCATGTACGAGGTTAGTGTGTAGTACTTGTTACGTACTGAATTCTGTGACTTTGTTTTGTCTCCATATACTGCATGCATTCACGTTTCACAGTTATCAGTTTGACCCTGAGTTCATGTCTGTTATCCCGTGTCTCCTCTACTTATTTTTGTTTCCACACGGTTCATGGTGTAGCGCTGCACGTGTTCCGTTAGTTAGAACTTCAGCATAAATCGCAACTACTTGTACTTTCAGACATGTCACGTGATTGTTGCCAGGGTTTGAGCCAATCAGAGCGTTTACAGGCAGGGCCTGAACCCCTGATCATGCCTTGCCTGCCAGCTCTACTACGATATTACATATTACGTACCCGCGCGCGCACGGTTCTCCTGCGCTTGGGCTTGCTTTCCCTTGGTAGTTGGAAGTCAGTGGCTGTTAGTACTCTTAGATTATGTACAGAAAGTGGTGGACATCACGCAACTGCAGTGTAAATTAAAGGGTGGTTGTCAACTGACAACCGCATAACTTTTCGACATAATTAATAAAAGAATTTTCATCTAAAGAGTGAAAAGCAACTAAATAGAGCGGTTGTCGGTTGACAACCCCCCTTTTATTTAGATTATGTATCTGAAGTAAACACAACGTAGAAATATCACAATTGTCTCTTGTGTATTATATCCGTCTGATGTCACCAGATCGTCACACGGTGCTGTGACCAAGATACGGATCATGCCGAACGCTGATTCAACTGGACGAAGCGCGAGGCTTTTCAGATGCAGGGACACAATGGAAACTGAATGACTTCAGAACAGCACTGAAGCGTTATGTTATCATGCAAGACGCCTTTCTGCGCCGCACAAACACAGGCGGTACTACAGCAGAAGATGTCACTCACTATTCTGCAGGTGCACTGGTGACAGGCGCATGCAAGTTCACCAGAAGGAAGTGGTCTGATGTTAACTGGAATGCCAGCAGTATGAGAGGGTGTGCATTCTGCGGCGGATCTCACCTGGACAAGAGCTGCGCGAAATACACAACAGTAGCACAGCGGAAAGAATAACTGATTGAACAGAAGCGTTGCTTTGTGTGTTTGCGCACAGGGCACCGGTCAACTCAGTGCAAGGCCACCCGCAAGTGTAATGTGTGTTCTCGCATGGGTCACCAATCAGAGTCACCATCATGTCACGATCTGCCCTGAATCTCAACAGAAATCTGACAGCAGTACCAACATAGTAGCTGACCAGCCTGTGGCTGACGAGGTACCAGCATCTAGCGCAACAGCAGCTAGTGCAGCATCAACCAGTATCGCCATTGACCGTAAGATAGTCAGTCGTCTTGATCGGTGCAGATTTCCTCTGGGAGTCTCAGTTGACGTGGAGCACCAGAGGACTTCCGCCAGGACTACAGTTTCTGCCTACCACAGTCGGTTTTGTGGTGACTGGCCGAACACGTCACTCCAAGCACTCAGCTACGCCGATGAGCAGCCATGCCAGCTATCGGTTCTCTAACTGATGCAACTTCCGACTCCTGCACCATCCCAGATCTGTGGGACCTAGACTGTGTTGACATCCAGGATTCAGGCAATCTTACTAACAACGACCTAGCCATTAGGCAATTCATCATTGTTCTACGATTTTGCCTGCCACCAATCGTCATGACCTGCGATACTGAGAAGGCCATTTTACAAATCAGTGCCAACCCAGCATACAGAGTTGCGACACGATTTCTGTGGTTCGCCAACTCCGACAGTCCATCAGTCACCCCATCCAGCCTGTTCACGCTCATAAGCAGTCCATTTCTGCTTGGCGCGTCTATACAGCATCATTTGGCACAGCAAGATGACAAAACAGCTAGCAGTGGCTGTTGGTGAGAACATTTTCTGCTGTGCCATTGGAGTGTGCACGACTGCACGATACACGAACCCTGCTCTTTTGTTGGCACCGCCTATGTAACTTACTGCATAGGGTGCAAGGTGACCGTTGTCGGTTTACATGTACTCCAGTTATTACACCGTGCATGCACTGAGTCTGTGCTGCACTGTGCATCCATAGGTGTTCGTTTGCGGTAGCGCAAGGTGACACGCAAGGTTGATGGATTGTTTTGTCCGCTGCTATTCGAAGCTCTCGGAGTCGGAAGCGTTAGCTCTGTTTCCCCTGTTCCTCCCTGCGCGGAGTCTGTAGTTCTGGCTTGCAGTTGCTGTTACATGCATGTTGGCAGTTGCATGTGTGTTTGGTTTTCAGTTGTCTTTATTTGTTTTGTGTGGACGACAGTTCAATATTCTAGCAGTTGTCGCACTTCCTACTTCTGAAGTACATTCCGTAGTTATCTGCGGTTGGTGTTTGAGAGAGCAAACTGTGTTCTTCACCAGAGTGGAGTAAACCATTCGCTTGTGTCTGAGGAAAACCCTGTGTGTTGACGAAGAGGTTGACTTGGCTGTAGAGTGAAAGTACCACATGGTCACATGGTCCACAAAATCTTAGAACTACTTGTAACTTAGGGTCTTCTGGCGTATGGTATAATTATATGAGCAGCATGAGAGTGAAGTAAAAGACTATTAGCTCAAACATTCAGTCTTTCAGGAGTAGGTGTTTCATCACGGAATAGGTTCTGCAGTTTACTTACACACTGCAACAATGGACCAGCAGTGTCCAGCATACAATAGAGTCATGTGAATATGTACCGTATGCATACTCACAGCTGCAAGGCCAGCGCCCCGTGGCTGCTTGACTTCTCAATCGATATAAATATTCACAACAGTAAGACTCTGTGATCAATCAGAGCTGTGCTTCGAAGTAGTCACAAATGCCCCATGATCAGTCACAAAACAAAACTTGGCAACCAGTCACAGCTTCCACGGTGCCCCAAGACCAGTCACCAGAAATGACCGTAGTAAATCTGCAGGGAGTTTCATAATCTGTTCATTGCAGAGTCCACTATGCTATGATTCAAGAGGGGGGTAGCGTTCCTGCGGATGCGGAAAACTTGGCTGGAGCCCGAGTGTCACGTGAACCCTGATTTTTAAGACTTATTATTTGTTTTACGATGAGCCTATTATACGCGATACAGGCTCAGAACACACTTTTCGTCTAGTTGGCATATCAGGGATATAGGGCGGAGCAGCCCATATCCCCAATTATGACACGCGAGTAATAGTGAAATACGATTGGCGTATTAGGCTGGACTGACTGCGGTAATGTAAAGCTAAAAAAAAGCAGTCAGTTTGCCCTTAGCATGGCCTTGTCATGAGGGTGCCACATCCGTGGAAAGGCAACATGCCGGCTAATCTCCCTGAGAAGTTGAGTGGTTATCAGCAGGCGATAACGCTGTGTCGATGATGACCTGTTGATGCCCGACAGGAACCTTGCGAGGAGAGTCATTGGGCCTGACGGGTAGGTAAAGCCAACTTCCACATGAAGTTTGCGGATGGCCGACATGTAGACATGGACAGATCGGGGCTGAAAAGTTCTGAACAACTCGGCAGCAAAATAACACATAAAGTAAAAAGTCATCACCTGGCAATGGATTCCAGTCATGCCCTTGACAGAACTGGAAGTAACGGGTATCGGCGGAAAAATATTTCCGGCTGGTGCCAGTGCTGCTAGCTGCAGCACGGAGTCCGGCAACTGAGAGTTGGCAAGACTGGCTGATCTGGCTCAGCTGCTGCTTCCGGAGCCCTCAATGGTTCAAACACCATCGGCGCAGGCCACGTTTTTCGGCACCGACGATTTGTTCGTCCACCAAAAGTCGAAACAAATGTTTCTCACTTGAACACTTCGTAGAGCTGCCGCTGTTGTGCCAAGGCCCATTGGCGCATGGTGTGTATACTCCAAACCTACATGTATGATGATGGGTCACTGCTGACGTTTCTGCTCTTGGACAGTGCAACGCCGCATGAAGATATGTTGTGGCTCCACAATCGCTGAGAACGCTAGTGTGCGTCCATGGAATACTAAAACACAATAGGCGCGGCGCAGCTAACGCCCACTTGGATGACTCGGAGTGGTGGCGAGTGCATTCTCCTTCCTCGGTGAACACTGCTGGTCACCCTGTTTGATGATCGACCAAACACCGTCGGTGCAGGCCGCGTTTTTCGGAACCAGCCATTTATTCGTCCACCAACAATTGAAATTAATGTTTCTCACTTGAACACTCTGTAGAGCTGTCGCTGTCGTGACAAGGCCGTGTATACTCCAAGTCTACATGTAGGATGAAGAGTAACAGTTACTGCTGATAATGAAGTTTGCGCTCGTGGACAATACAACGCTGTGTGAAGTAAATTGTGGCTCCACAATCGCTCTGAATGCTAATGTGTGTCCATGGAATACTAAAACACAATAGGCGCGGTGCAGCTAACGCCCAACGTGGATGAAACGGACAACAGCAGCGGCTAGAGCGTTCTCCTTCCTCGGTGAACACTGCTACAAGACATTATGCTTGATGATTCACCAAACACCATCGTTGGGGGCCAAGTTTTCCGGCGCCAGCGAGTTGTTCGTCCACCAACTATTAAACTTTGATGAGTCTTTCTTCAACACTTCGTGGAGCAGCCGCGCATGGCCTTTCCTTCGCGTTAGGGTAGCGATCCTTCCTAGATGATATCGCTATTCATTGTTACTTTTTACTACAATGAGTAGTGTTTCTCCGAAAATCAAGTCAGCTGCCTGGGCATTAGGCATTATAGACCTGAATCAGTTAAAGGGGAAGTTAAGGCAAAAATTAAAATTTCACCAGTTGTAGTCTTCGGGGTGCTGAGTCGAATGGTCGTGGTCCGAGGAAGCTGAGACGCTCCCTTCCTACTTGAATCCCAATCGAACTCGCGCACTTCCACCGAAACTGGGTGACTGCGCCCTACTAGATGGGGATTTGTATGCAAAATGTCACTAAAAGCGCCATTTCGTTCTTATAAAAGCATGGATGACCGCGATTGGCCCATATGTTGTAGTCTTTTGGACGCTGAGTCGACTGGTTTTGGTCCGAAAAGGCTGCGATGCGGCGTTCCTCCTTTATTCCCAATCGAACATGGTTGAACAAGCGGTCACGTGCTCCTGCGTACACCAGTCACCTGGTCACCGTGCCTGCAGGGTACAACTTACTAGCCTGTTTTGACCTTTTTTGGGTGCAGTCCTGTCACTCGAGTTGAACTCGAGTTGAACCTTGGTGTGAAAGTTGTCACCTGCTGGCGTGGTGACCAGGTGATTTGAGCACCCAGCACCACGTGACCGCTTCTTCAACCATGTTCGATTGGGAATAAAGGAGGAACGCTGCATCGCAGCCTTTTCGGACCAAAACCAGTCGACTCAGCGTCCAAAAGACTACGACATATGGGCCAATCGCGGTCATCCGTGCTTTTATAAGAACGAAATGGCGCTTTTAGTGACATTTTGCATACAAATCCCCATCTAGTAGGGCGCAGTCACCCAGTTTCGGTGGAAGTGCGCGAGTTCGATTGGGATTCAAGTAGGAAGGGAGCGTCTCAGCTTCCTCGGACCAAGACCATTCGAGTCAGGACCCCGAAGACTACAACTGGTGAAATTTTAATTTTTGCCTTAACTTCCCCTTTAACTACTACTCTCCTTACTGATTGCTTTTGCCTTCGTTCTACTTCTACTCGTACCAATTCCTGCACTCGCTCCCAGGTATCTTCGTCTGTCACTCTACCAAAAGCTAAAACTCGTTTCGGTCTCTTTTCAGTTTCTTTCATCGGTTCCGACCGTTGGAATGCACTCCCCGCTGCAGTCCGCTTATGCTCTTCACTGCACCTATTCCGTAATTCAGTACTTTCATTTCTAGGGTACCCTGTAAGAAGGCCTTAGGGGGGTTAGGCCTGTGGGGATTGCCCTATCAAAAATTTGATAATAATAATAATAGACTGATTAGTGCTGCCTAGGCCTAGCGCCTGGACTTGGAAAAAAATTGATTTTGCAAGTCTTCAATCATGTTTGCATGTACGCGCTATCCAGCCATGTGGCGTGAACAGATTGCCTGACGTGAAAGGTAGCGCGGGCGCCCCCCGGGCGCGCGCGAGTCGATCGTACGCGCTCGCGGACGTGTCTGACACGTGAAACGAAAAGATTTTTTTGGCGGGTAGTCGGCAAAAATTAAGTGACGGTCCCTTTAGGCCTTCGCTAGACAGACTATAATGTAGTAACCATGGTAACTAGGCGGGGTTAGGCCAACCGTTGCTATGGTCAATCATGTATGGCGAAAATAACACAAACGGAACAAACGTCACAAATACTTGCTTGGGATACGTTACAGCAGCAGCTAGCTACACCCAAAATGACTTTCTAAATTTCCCTAAACTCCAACGCAACCACTGACACAACACTATGATTCACTTCTCCAACCCCAACAACGGTCTATTCACTGCCAAACAAAACGAAACAAAACAAAAACATTCCACCAAATGTTCGGGACTGGCCTATCATCATGATCATCCGGCTGAAAACACACAAAAAACCTGGGATCCACACTGTACTAGGCCACTGTCTCGGGTCCACAAGTCATACTAGTCTTGGAGACAGGCGGTATGCTGTAGATCTACATCCTACATACATTGTACTCTCAAAACTAAGTCTCTTAGGAAACCAAAAGAGGTGAGTAACAATTACTGTCGGCCGACCAAGAACGGCCAGGTTAGAATTTCACCGTACGGCAAGCACAGCATACCAATGTATACACGGTAACTCAAATGTACGTGTACAGTGTACATACTGTTATTCTGCTAGCTCCACTCAATACCATTGCCCAAGTAACAAGTTCAACGTAGTGAGCAAGTACAGTCAGCCACCTTGCCGATGCACTAATGAGGTGTTCCTCATTGTGATAGTTCATATTCATGATAACTGTGTGATGCCGCCAAACACAGCGATCCGAAAAAAAACAAAAACAATACCTGTACCGTACAAGTCCATATAATACGTCGGTACAAACTACTTGCAATGCGAGTACCTCTCCATATGCCTATTCTCAGGCAATGCAACTTTCTGAGGTGAACGTGCCGTTGAGTACGTTTTCCTCAGTTAGTCAGAAATTCTACGTTGACTACAAGTGTGAAAGAACACAGGCTAATCTCTAGAGCGAAAACAAAACTAGTATAAGCTCTGCTAGAAGGAAACGCGAGTCAAAGACATCATAATATTATAGTATTGAAGCTCGAAACATACAGCACACTTCAACTTCTGGAAGATTTTAATTAATGTACGTAAGAAGCGGAGAAACCGACAAAAAACTTTAAAACTCAGTAGACTCACAGTAAAGAGTGGACTCAACGTACTGTGTAGCCCCACAGAATCATAAATGTTTTTTAAAATTATCAAGATGCCACCAGGTAGGTCTTCAGCGCAGCTGAGCAGCTCCAAATGTATCTCAAAAGGCATCACGTGTCCGTGCACCAAAGCATACGATATAGATAGCAAATACAAACTGGCAGTGCAGTGGAGGGTGAATTTTATCATACTCTAACTTGCATCGTCAACCATTTCACTAGGAGAATAGCAAAATACAGGATAAAGTAAAGTTTATTTCATTCTTATCTACACCAGTTAGAATGGCAGACAAGAGCTCAAGACGGCATAAAAGAAACATAACTAGAAAAGGTCTTGGAATACCTGAACAAACTTGATCAGAAACAATACGACCGTTCAGTAGAGTGACGGTCTGCACACACCATCCACTGATACAGCTCATTGTGGGTACATAGCAGCTCACGCCAGGTCCACCAGCAGAGTAACCTTCACAGACCCTACAGGGACAAAGCATACACAAAGAGACCGTCATAAATGCACTGAGTCCTGAAACAACACACACACACACACACACACACACACACACACACACACACACACACACACACACACACACACACACACACACACACACACACACACACACACACACACACACACACACACACACACACACACACACACACACACACACACACACACACACACACACACACACACACACACACACACACACACACACACACACACACACACACACACACACACACACACACACACACACACACACACACACACACACACACACACACACACACACACACACACACACACACACACACACACACACACACACACACACACACACACACACACACACACACACACACACACACACACACACACACACACACACACACACACACACACACACACACACACACACACACACACACACACACACACACACACACACACACACACACACACACACACACACACACACACACACACACACACACACACACACACACACACACACACACACACACACACACACACACACACACACACACACACACACACACACACACACACACACACACACACACACACACACACACACACACACACACACACACACACACACACACACACACACACACACACACACACACACACACACACACACTAAGCCTCATGTTTCTGGCTCCAAACATACCATTCTATGGAATACACTTTCACCATTAACTTCGTCAAAACATTCTCTGTGAGTCTCTCAGTTTACATTTGCATACTGCACTGTCACATTGCCAGCCATACTGGATCTCTGGCAAAGTGGACAGAGAGCACACGGGTAAAGGGGAATCATGGGAACATTGAACAGGTTTCTTTGCCTCACGACATGACCGTGAACAGTTGCTAGTTCGGTGTATTTTCTACATGAAAAATCTCGTTGAAAGAACCCTACAGGAATCAGGAAGGGAGTGAGACACTAGAAACCCACAAGAAGTGACTAAAGGATAGAGAAGCGAAACATCTAAGCCCACACGGAACGACGAAACATGATGGGGTCAATGTGATACAATTTATTAATCACGACGATATTTCCTTCATATTGTGACACACATAGAGCTTTGTTACGTACAATCAGATGGGCACTTCACTGGTTGAAGACTACACGATCATGCAAACGTGTGACACTGGCCAAAGCCTAGAAAAAAAGCACCCCTCTGTCTTGATAGCACATCATATTTCGACTAGTCCTGGGTATGAACATCATCGCTATGTTACATATCACCCGACAGAACAGGGATGTTGTAACAAAAGCTTGCAGGCTACTGGCACCGCCATGGAGAATGTGACCTCATTGCTCCCCGAGCGTGTTTCCCTCAAAACTATTTATCTGCCTGAGCTATGACATCGTCCTGACCAAGCGAACAACAATGTAGCCGCGAACATCTGTTCACAGGTGGAGCCCGGGATTAAACAAAATTCGCAAAGATTCGGGTAGAGACAGAGCTTTCTACATCTGTAGGAACGCCACCACCCTCAAGGATCAAGGCGTAGATGCATCTCCTAAAACGCCAGGAGATGAGTAGTTCAGACCCAGCACCAAATGGGTCAAAGACCAAAAATCACATTGGCTGCACCCGATTAACAGCAGAGCAAATGGAAAGAGGAAAGCAGCAGTAGATGTTATCAACTTACGGAGGACAGTTTCCACAGCTTTTCCTTCAGTAGGTCCACAAGCTCCTGGTGGGCCCGCTTCTCGCTCTCCTTGAGAGCGGTAACAAACAGGTGGAAGGCCTGTGCGCCGCAGCGTGGCAGTGCTTCCAAGAAGACAGAGACCTAACGCAAAACATTCCAAAACAAACACAACATTGATTTCTATCCATTATCCTACAGCACATAACTGTCTCGTCACTACTTTTGCCCAGACATGTGAAGACCGGGAAAGAAGGTTACAGGCTGTATAATCATACAAACTGTCATGCTGGTATGTAGTCTGCCATTGGCCACTTTCGTACAAAATACCGAGACTTTGTGGCTTGAAATTCCAAAAGAAACTTTACATTCCCAACCATCATGGTACAGTAGAAACTGTAACGGCAACCACTCGGATAAAGCCATCACCTTTCTTAGTAGACCACTACAACCAGGACCAAGGGATGCTAGTTCTAGTCAAATGACCCTGGATGAAGGAAACCACCTGGTATCAGAGACCACGTTTTGAATGTCTCTTGAGCGCTTCTCTTGGACAGGCTTCACTGTACAGTGTAATTCCAATGTGTTCAATATATGGAAAAATTTATTGACATTGAGTAGTGATACTGTTTCTGATTTTTCCCTGAAATTGAAATGTTCACTAAAATGTATAAATGAAACTAGAATGTGCAGGGCCAGAAGAAGGAGTTTGGAAGTGGTCCGGCGGATCTTTGGGGTGGGTGGGGTCCAGAGAAAATTTTGAAATTTTACGTGAAATAGAGCAAATTTGGGCATCTCGTGGGGCTCCGGAAAACGCAGAAAATCTTACTCAGAGAACACAATCAAAGCTACTTTGATATCCATGGGAGGTGATGTCGTGCTGCAGAGTCCTGAGCTACATGTGCATGTACAACAGCAGTCGAGTCGTGTACCTCTAACATTTTCTTACACCTGTTTTGTGCGAATTCCGTGGACCATCCAGCTGGGAAACGTGGTCCGGGGCCATGAGCAGACCAGCCGAACCGGCTCTGGCGGCCCTGCTGCGACACTCACAGTGACTACTTTGTACCTCTTGAGCAAAGTTCCATCAATAGTTCCATCAATAGTTCCATCAATAGTTCCATCAATAGTTCCATCAATAGTTCCATCAATAGTTCCATCAATAGTTCCATCAGTAGTTCCATCAATAGTTCCATCAATAGTTCCATGAGAAGCAATTACACACCAACGCAAGCATTACCTGATCTTCATGATCATCCATAGCACGGAGTTTCTTGCAGAAGCGTTGGGTGATGATGCTCTCTGCATAGAGACGGTTCAGAATGCCCTCTTCTATGTCCAAACTACACTTCAACTCCACATAGCTTGAACGCAGTACTTCCTGGTGAAGCTCAGACATCTAGTGCAGAAAATAGGCACACCAGTTGGATAATTTATTTAGCAGGGAATTCAGGCATTTTAACATCTACATCATGATATGTGAAAATGTTCATGATGTATCTACCTTCCACATTCACTAATGTTCTTATGAGCTGTGAAAAAGAAAGAAAAGATGTGACTTTTCCCATCCAGCAGAATACCTGGATATGTTTGCTTGCAGAGGCGTCGCACACGGTATGGTCAGTACGGTATTGACCGTACCACTATTTGCCGTAAGTACCCCGTGGATCAATAACATGCACTGATTTGGGCTCTAAATTTCCAAATATTTCGGCTCAGCCACCCCTCTCCCACGAGTACACTGTACTTCAGATGGCTGACCGTACCACACTAAATTACCTTCTGACATTGCCCCTGGCTTGGAAAACTAAAAACTAACAAAAGAGGAAAACATGCACCTGATCTCTACTGACATACAGGTGTTCACTCTTTCCCATGCAGTAGCCACAACATTGGAAATATTTAGACAACTGGCTCTCTACCGGTACTTAATATATTTTTGAAGGACACCTTAGCAAAAGGAGAATGATCCATTCTTACCCCAGTTTGCACCTTGTCTTCCAGTGGAGAAGAAGTAGCACTGGATGTATCAGCTCCATCCAACACTTTCCCTTTGACATCAGCTTTGGGAGCAGTGTGGAGATCATGGTGCTTCAGTGTGCACTTTCCAGGACCGGGACAAGCTTGGAATGTTTCTACTAGCTGGGACAGACCTTGAAATGGTAGTACACTCTCCACAAAGTAGCACATGCCTTCGTCCGACAGCTCCTCCAGCACACAGCACAGGTGATCCAGAGCTTCAGTGTGTCCACTTGTCTTCATCACTGACCGTGTTTCCTTCACGCAGTCGTGATTGATGTGACCCTCAGCACGCAAACTCTTGACACAGTCCATCACGTTAATCTCCAGGCTTCTCTGCACAGCGGTGTAATGCTTGTGCAGTGCTCCGTGATAGACTGCAGCTTTCTTGGCCACTGTGCCCGAGGTAACCTGCTGAACTTTAGCCAACCCTACCAACGAGGGAAAGAGTACACAAATGTAAAACACCTATAGTCAGACCAAGTACTGTGCATTGGACTAGCTCCACACCTTGGCCAGACGCGGCCTCCAGCCACAGGTGTTGCAAGTACTGTGCATTGGACTAGCGACACACCTTGGCCAGACGCGGCCTCCAGGCACAGGTGTTGCACATGTAATCCTCTAATTCTGTACCTGTGGGTACACAGTGTAGCACTTCATCTATCTACTTAGAACTTTGTCTTCGCATCTGTCGATTGAAATTCTGCTGAAGCTCCCCCTCCCCCCTCCCCCAACACACACACACACACACACACACACACACACACACACACACACACACACTTGTACTTGTACTTGCTCACTGCCAAAACTGGTCACGTGGGTCTCCCCGGGAGAGAGACTCAAAAGGAATCTTGGAAAGATGACTCAATTGGCCATTGAACCACCCAGCGGCCGACACCCCCTGAAATCCCCAAACTAGGGTGGACTTGAAATGATCCCACCTATGGGCTCACCACACCTCAGTAAGTGGGTGAGGACAAGGGGCAGAAAAAGGATTGACGGCATCAGGGTATCCGTCCCGGGATCCAACTGCAGGTACCCCTGCCCCCAGTGAAGGTAATACTTGGTACTAGTGTGGGTGGCTAAATCAGAGTGGATCTGATATAAGCTTCACTAGCACCATTGATTACACAATAGTTAATCATATATGAACCCTGAAACCAACAAAGGTGGTAGGTACAACAATACACCTTCAAGCAGCCGAGCCCATTGGCAACAGGCCCAACACTATCTGACACACACACACACACACACACACACACACACACACACACACACACACACACACACACACACACACACACACACACACACACACACCATTTTTGACCATTTGACGCCCATCGCCGGAGGCGATGATAGCGATGCGACAGCAGAAGCCACAGCAACTTGTGCTGGGATTGCACCATTCAACAATTGTAAGGCTGAAGGACTGACCGCCACTAGTCAGCCTGATCTACACCACAAAGCTATGAAGTGGCATTTTCTGGCCAGTGAATCCCCTACTTTTGCATCTTTGTTATTCATTTTATGTAGCCACCCTGATGAGTGGTCAGGCAGGACAATTTGGTGGTTATATAATTAATTTTGATTTCCAGTCAAGAGGCCGTTTTGGAGTTGAGGAGTGAAGTATTGTACAAGTGTAAGTGGCTGCGTTGAGTTTGCGGACTATAAGAAAAAATAACTAAGCAGTTTTAAAACTTACCTTTGGCTTCTGCAGCAGCATCTCCAGTCACAAGCTCCAGGTCAAGGTCAGACTGATCCAGCTTCCCATCTGAACGTCCCAAAGTCTGGAAATCAAAGATAACCAGATCACAGGAAATCAACTATCCAGCCACAAACGGAAAACGAGAACTGCGGCCAAAGAGATAAACATGGTTGAATGATTTCTGTCCAGACACGAGTAAAGGCATTGGCCGGAGCAAAGTGAACACTCAACTACTTCTTGTACTAATTGCAGGAATCCCTTGGCCATAGGTTTTAATCGCATGTTGCTGAATACACAAAACACTACTTTTCACACAGCCCTACTATACACAAGCGGAGAACGTCATAAAGCTAGACAAAGATGATGTAGGGACAACGTACTGACGTACTGATAGCAACTCAACCGACCAGAGGTCACGGCCTACATATAACATATGCAATATGTGCCATCATTATGTGAGGCACCAGTTGTCTGCTGTCTTTGGAGTGGAAATTGTTTTCAGCGCCTTCTAGGGTCTGGCCTGGTCCCATAGCTCAGATGGCTAGAACATCGATCATGATAAGCAACGTCCCGGGTTCAAGTCCTGGTTGGGTTTGCTATTTTCACTATTCTGGCAGGTCACTTCCCCTGACTGTTTACCTTGAATATGTTATCCTATGATTCAATCCTATGCAGCATTTCATGATTCCCTGTGGTCTGCAGTGCAATGTAATGTGACGGCAGAATTTCACGGCACCACATGACAAATCCGTTATTGACTGAAGTAATCACTTAGCACAATTTACTTCTCTTACCAATAGAACAATGTCAAATGAATACAAACTCTACCACACACTACATCGTTTAGCGTAACGGCACACACACTTTGGAGTAGCGAGCCGTGCTCTTAAATATATCAATACCCATCTATGGTGTACTCACCTGCGCGTCTTCAGAGAAACATGGCCAGTATTGCCGTACATCACTGATATCCACTTCTGGACGTGCTCCACTAGGACAACGTGGACGCAATCCCTCCACCAATGGAGCAAAGTGCTGACAGCCGATCTCTACACAAGACTTCTTCTTGTGTTTGCGACACGCATCTCGACTGAACGAGCATGGACAGCGAACAGCTCTGCTAAACTTCACATGAGTCAGCGAGAATGCCTTCAGATTGTCAAGCTCCAACTCCAGGTATGGTAGAAGCTCATGACAAAGCTTGACTGCAGCGGACTCGTCCTCGCTTGCTGCAGTACCAACGCCAGGAGAGCCAACTGACTTTTCCGCGCGAGTACCAGCATCGGTAGAAGAAGACTTAGTCGTGCCAGCTGCGACAGGAATCTCCAGTGACAGGCGAATGCCATGCTGGAAATACTGCATGACCAGCCAGAAACGATCCTTCACCAGAATACGTGCTGACGTGTGATAGAGGATGGGATCCACCTTTGGACTATAGCGTTGCATACACCTCACAACACCACACCAGAATAGGGTTTGTGGAAAGTAACGATCTGCACCACTGTACAGGTACATAGCTGGACTTGGCTTGCCTTTGCTCACTTCGTCTTGAACACGTGCAACTCGTTCCACCAGAGCTGGTACAAAGAACTTGCGAGTCGTCACCTCCTTCCTCTGACCAGGCACATTCACAGTTGTCTTGGTGTTGTAGAACAGGGCAAAGTGCTCGCCCATCTCAAACAGGAAATCACGTTGTTCTTCTGTGGCCGTGTAGCGCGATGTCATACGATTGTGCTGCGACCAGCGGTGGATGGCAAGACTTTCCAGGAGGATGCCATTCTGTGTCAGCAAGTCGTACTGTGGACGAAGACGCTTGCTCTGCATACTCTTCGGTTCAGGACAAAAGAGAAGTGACATGGTTTTCAGAATCCAGTGGATGTCGATGATGACACGATCACGAAGACGGGCATTGCGAATAAAGTGAAGCAAATGACCAAGATCATGGTGGAACTTCACCATCTTCTGGAAATCTGACTCAGGATCATCACTGGAGATGCTACTAACAGCAATAGCCAAGCGACGTAGCTCGTCAACCGATAACCATGGTCGTTCGAATGATTTTGCAATGTGCCCTATGGAGATGGTTACAGGAAGCCAACGAAGTGGAATGGGAACGCTGAACTGATGCTGCAGCTGCTGGATGATGTCGTGACGTAGTTGAACAACTGCTGGGTCTTCCGGGTCTTTGCCAGCTCGTGTGTTGTCCACAAATACCACCTTGTCGATGTTGTTAGCATAAGATTTACCCTCCGCATTGGCCCAGATATACTGCTCAGTTTCTTCAATTGCCTTCTTCCTTGCTTCTGGCTTCTTTGGTAACTTGTCCACATGTGTGCCAATGGCAAACACCGGTACGTTGTCGCTGTCTCCAATGACCTCGTGGATAGCGTTGAACCATGTCTCCATGACGTCGAAGTTGGTCTGCTCCAGGCTGTTGGAAAGCGGCAGTTCCTCACCGTCTACACCAAACGTCGGCTTCGCTCTGTCCTGGAGCTTCTTTGAGGAATCAAATACAACAGCATATGCACATCGATCACAGGCCAGGACCATGTGTTGGATCGCAGCAAACAGCTTCTGACCAGCAAAGTCCCAGACATCTATGAATGTCAGGTTCTTCAGATGCTCTGCAGTGAAAACTTCACTTTTGCCCTTCTTCAGATCTTCAATGAAGCCTTCAAACTTCTGCGTTGCTGAGTTGATTTCCGTCTGTAGCTGCTGCACATCTTGCTCTGCTGTTGCGACCTGTGGTACACTCATGGTTGAGACCTCCTCCGGCTTGGAGGCAGTGGACACATTCTGAGAGTCCATGGTTTCGGATGAACTGGTAGCCGATTGACCAGAGTACCCGGTGTGGGTGGCTTCATCACGTTGGCTGACAGCAGATTCACACACACTGGCTGTGTCTGCTTGCTCAGTCTCAAACACAGCGGATGGTGATGTCACGGGTGTTGATGGCATGGAGGATGTGGACCTGGTGTTCTTTGGGATCTCCACACCTTGTTGTCTCAGTGCTGCTACTATCTCTTTCTTCCTTTGTTCTTGTCCAACAGCTCTGTGCGTCAGGGCCAACTGCTGCTGGTAAGAATCTTCAGCTTGCTTCCAGACATACTTTAACCCTTGCTTCTCGATCGTGCATATCACCTTCTCCAGCTCCACACCGATGGTACTATCGACCTTTGACATGAATGCTTGACGCAGGAGGGATCGCAGGAAGCTGCTCTTGCCTGTGCGGCCCGGCCCGCACATTATCAGGCGCCCGTACGGTATCAGCTGGACACCTTCCTTGATCAGCTCACTTAGTGCTGCTGCGTACTGGCCATTATCAGCTGCACAATACACATACACCAGAACAAAGCACAATACATGTGATGTAGATATGAGGAAGAATTTATTCAAGAAAATGGGAAGGATGTTCAAGATGAATTGGGTTTAGCTACTCTACAACACCCAGAATAATCCTATTTCAGCACCAGAATTTCAACATAAACAGGTTAGCAGGACCATTTGAGCACAAGAATTTCATTGGAATGTAACTGACTGCTGTGAATTTAAGCAAATGAAACCTTAGAAGAGGATGGTATGAGCCTTATACACGTTGTACAGATACACAAAATCCCGTAGGATCTCGTAGAATCCTGTAGACCCGGTTGGGTGTTGAATGTGCAGGACCCTATTGTGTTTACTGCTATTTCCACTAAGAAATGGGCCCTGAAGGCATTTCTTGCGAAAACCATTTTCTGACAAAGATCTAGCGAGTTATTAGTTCTAACCAAAGTGAAGAAGCTGGAAAAGCGATAGTTTGCTACTAATTATGAGGCTGAAATTGGTCAAATGCGCATATATAGCACACAATGAACACCCAGCCGGGTCTGTACACACCTACGACCTTAGTACAGAACTTCATACATCTGTACAACGTGCATATCGTCTCAGTACGGAATCTCTTGAAGTTGCACCCCATTATCCGCATGCCTGGTATCTGTGGTCATGCACTGAGTGTCAGTGCAAAACATTTCCATAGCACTTCTTATCCTAGCACTGTTCAAGCCAGTGTCTGCCAATCATGTGACACGTCTGCTGAAATCACATGCTCTGCGACATTTCTCAGGTCTATAATTTGATTATGTGGGGCATTCTTCCCTTTCATACTACCATTGATTCGCCACAACAGAAAACTAAATACATCAAGCAGACAGTTCTTCAGCAGCTCCAGTTACAATGCATAGGTCGTCCTCCCTTTCATACTGCCATTGTTTCACCACACCAGAAAAACTAAGCTAGTCAAATCAGAACTGAGTTCTTTCGCAGCTCCAGTTACCATGGAAAGGCCGTCTCCATGCCGACATCACATGTCAACATCTCATACATCTACCATGTCAAAATCTTATCGATTTGATTATAGAATGTAGAATACCTTTCCAACCACGCACACACTCACACTACTACAACACAAACCACCATCGTTCATTCATCAACTACACTTCAGTCAAGAAGAAGAATAACCAAAACAAGGAGAAACAAACAACGGAGAAAAGAACTGAGACGCACAATGAGTACGCTCCGAAAACGGCGGTGCTCGGAAGCAAGCGAGGCCAAATAGATCGCGAAGCAGCGCACCCGGACCCATTCGGGCCTGAGCTGCGTAGCGATCGCGTGGTCAGGTGCACTGTGGTGCCATGGAAACAAAGATGGTGGCACATGTAGCGCGTGTACCACGAGGTAGAAAGAAAGGAAAATAAATAAATAAATAAACTGCAGAACGAAAGTGAACGCGAAGAAGAAATTATATTTGAGAGTCTTTAGAGAAACAAGAATGTAGTTCGCGTCTGGCGGAGGGTGCTTGCACCTAGCTAGAGGTGAGAGCACCACTGTCAGATAATGGAAAGACTGAGTTAGAAAAGGAGAAAGACGGCGGAGTTGCAGACTGAAACTACAGGAAGTTCAAGTAAGACGTGAACACTAAATTTATATGTATTTCAAATATTCGTGAACGGCAGTTCTCGACACTCCCACCAAACAGAAGTGTGAATGCACTAGAAAGAGAAAGGAACAAAGAAGATTGTGAACTAAAGCGTAGAAATATAATAAGTTATACTTACCTTAACGCCGTGAAGTTACAAGCCGTCCACCTAGCGATGTTTTGGCGCGCCTGATCGGCAGCCTTGCGCCTCGGGCGGGTTGCTGATGGCGGTGGTGCTTGCACTCCAGGAGCATTATCTGACTGCTGGCTGCTGATGACTGCGGGGGCATCATCCTGCCGGGTGCTGGGTACCTCGAGTGGATACAGCAGCGATAGTGGGCGTTCCACTGTGCGGCCAGACGGCATCAGGACCTCTGCTGAGCGGACGCAACCATCTGTCGCACTAGCGTTAGCCGCTGTTACCTTGCCAATGTGCCACTGGCCACGTGGTATACCTTCGGATTTGACGATGACGATCTCCCCAACCTGTGGCTGGCCGGATAGAGACGTCTTGGGCTGGCGGTGATCAGGGTTCGCACGTTCCCTGAGTAATTGCAAGTACTCAGTCCGCCAGCATTTCCAGAAACGTTCCAAGAGAACTTGGGACGCCCTCCACCACTGCAAGATGTGATCCCGGGAGCTGATATCAGGCGAATAGTCGGGATCATCAGCAGAGGATGTGTCGACAGGGATCAGCGTGGGTCGACCACCAACGAGGAAGTGAGCTGGAGAGAGCACGAGAAGACCAGGACCTTCATCGTCAGCCGAAACGGGAGTCAGTGGGCGGTTGTTGACGACAGCTTCAACTTCAGCCAGCAAGGTGAGGAGCTGTGGGAGCGAGAGCAACTGCCGGCCAACAACTTTCCGCATGCAGCCCTTCACAAGGCCAACCATGCGCTCATAAATACCACCTTGCCATGGGGCGAGTGCAGTGGTGAATTTCCACGTGATCTGACGTTGAGAGCGAAACTCGCCTAGGACGGGGTCAGACGGTAGAGAGGACCAGGCATCCGGCACGGCAGAACTGGCGAGGTGAAATTGGCTGGCGTTGTCAGAATACAACAGACGCGGTACGCCACGACGAGCAATGAAGCGACGTAAGCCAGAGATGAAGGCAGCTGTGGACATGTCATCCACGAACTCGAGATGGACAGCACGGATAGCGAAACAGGTGAATAAACAGACCCATACCTTGGTCGTGGAGGAGTCGGACTGCTTGATGAGCAATGGTCCAAAGTAGTCCAGACCGGTGAACTCAAATGGATGAGCAGGGTTGACACGCTCAGCAGGCAGAGGCGGCATCAACGGAAGACGATAGGGTGGCGAGTCTTGACGACGGCACACAAGACATAGCTTCAGTTCATGGCGAACAGCCTGACGACCATGAGGAACCCAGAAGTTGAGGCGAAGCTGTGCGAGGGTGTGGCTTGGACCAGCATGCAGCAGGCGACCATGGATGTCGAGAATGATCAAGACAGTGAGACGATGCTGGCGTGGCAGCAGAGCAGGCTGGCTGGTAGCATGGACGTGAGCAAGCTTGCCATGACAACGGATAACACCGAGCTGGTCACGCTGAAGACCAAATTGCTTCACCAACGGTGACGTGCTATCAGCGAGAGAACCAGAGTACAGATCAGGATAGGAGCTGTGCTGCGCTGAACGTACGAATAGAGACAGAACCAAGCGTCGCACACTGACGCTGAAGACATGCGGTTGAGCAGCAAACTGGCTGAGTAGCTGAGCTAGCAGAGCATGGCCATCCTGAAGGCGTGTCTGCTGAGCAGCGGGCAACCGAGTCCACACAACACGATAGAGGAAATGCATGCAGTAGGTCAAGATCCTGACGGCTTTGGACAGTGAGGACGAGCGCGTTAGGATAGACTGCTGCACAAGTGACGGCGGCAGGACTGGTTGGGTAGCGAGCATGCTGTGGATGAGACGAGGTCCACGATACTCGGCCTCGGCCAACGCCAAGTCCTGAGGAGTGATGGTGGGGTGACTAGAAGCAGGCCATTTGCTGACGTCTTCTGTTAGCCACGAAGGACCAGACCACCATAGAGTACTGTCGGCGAGCTGCGCAGCTGTTTGCGGACGAGTAGCCAAATCAGCAGGATTAGCAGCACTGGGGACATAGCGATACGTGATGTCCGGCAGAGCACGTAAACTAGCGATGCGATTGGCCACAAATGTAGACAGGTCCCGACTTGATACAAGCCAATGCAGAACGCACCTGGCATCAGTCCAGACAGTAGTGGACGAGAGCGTGAGGTTGAGTTCCTGCCGAAGGAATGACGCAAGTCGAGCACCAATGACAGCACCCAGTAATTCCAGGCGAGGAATGGTCATGGTGTCAGCTGTAGAAGATGACTTCTTGGGAGCCGGTGCGAGCCGCATCTTGCTGAAGACGAGGGCAGAGTGTACCGAACTGCCATCTGTGACCCGGAGGTAGCCAGCAGCTGCATACGCATTGACAGAAGCGTCAGTGAAGATATGGAGCTGCACATCCGTAGCGCTGCCGACCGGACAACACAAACGGGGAATAGTGATCGAACAGAGCGATGCCATCATAGAGGAGATAGCAGACCATTCGTCAGTAAAGTGTGCAGGTAGAGGGTCGTCCCAATTGAGCTCAGCTTGCCACAATTGACGAAGTAGCAGGCGCCCAGACAGAATGGCTGGGACGAGTAGACCAAGGGGATCGTACAAAGCAGAGACGGCTTGCAAGACAATGCGCTTAGTAGCAGGTGCAGCAGCAGAGAGGGTGCAGCGAGAACCAGCAATTGACAATACATCGTCATGTGTGTCCCACTGTAAACCAAGCACCTTGACATGTCGAGTCGTGACGATGTCATCCGCTGGTAGAGTCGCCCGAGCAGCTGTACTATTGGTTGTCCACTCACGCAAATTCATTGATGCACGCTGGAAAACGGACTTGGCCTCCTCATATACGGCAAGAACATCAGAAACATCCGAGACACCAATCAACACGTTGTCCACGTAGATATTCTGATCGATAGAAGCGGCAAGAGGAGTACACTGCAGCTGCAGATGGTGATGGATAGTAGCTTCCAGCAGAAACGGACTGGCAACAATACCGAACGGCATCCTACAGAAGCGATACACAGCCAAGTTGTCCTTGGATGTGGCAGGGTTTGCTGGATCGTCAAACCAGAGGAAACGTGTGACATCTCGGTCATCCGGACGAATGCTGAGCTGGAGAAACGCTTTCTCGATGTCAGCCAACAGCACAATGGAGTGGCAACGGAAGCGGAGAAGTATGCCACAGAGATTCGGCAAGTTGATGGGGCCACGATGCATGCACTCGTTCAGACACTTAGCTGCTTTGGACGACTTGGCCGAGGCATCGTATACAATGCGCAGCTTAGTGGTCGCCTTGGAGGGTGTCACGACTGGCTGGTGCGGCAGGTAGTGCTTGACGGTGTGAGTTGAAGTGTTGGTTGACACACGTTCAACAATACCCAGCTCAACCTGAGACTGGATCACTGCATCGTAGCGCAATAGCAGGTCATGGTCCCTAGCGAGCTGCTTAGCGAGGGAGGTCAAACGACCGAGTGCGAGGCCATAGTTGTCTCGCAGGTCAGGTGGCTCAGACTTCCACGGCCAAGCGACTTCATAGCGGCCATCGCGAAATCGGACGGTTGAGTTGAAGTGCTGCTGGGCACGGTTGTCGTCAGTGAGGAACGGCGAGTCACTGATACCAATACTGTCGAGAGACCACATCTCGGACAGATCCGGTACGCGTTCCGTAGCGCACACAAAGACCACAGAGTCAGAAGCAGAGGCATGCGAGCTGTCTGCAGTGGCTGGATTCGGGTTGCCAGACAACAGATATCCCAATCGAGACGGAATGAGGTAGAGGCCAGAAGGCAACCGTGTTGGCAGACCACTCATGAGGTCCCAGAAGTACTGTATGCCCAGTAGCAAGTCGACTGCATGAGTGGAGGCACCGTCCGGTAACGGATCAGCCAGAGAGTCTGCCGGCAGATTGATCAGAACTGCTCTGTCTGCCGCAGAGAGTGAGCTGTGCTGCACAGGGTGGATCGTCTTCGATGCTGGCAACACATGCGCATGAAGAGTCCGAGTAGAACCGTCCTTGTGGAGGAGAGCAAATTGTACCACATCTGGCACAAGGCGCAGAGGAGTCTCACTGCCAAAGGAGAATACGTTCAGCGTGTCCTTACCGAGGGGCTGAAGTTGAAGTTGCTCAGCAGCAGATGCGCTGAGGAATGTTGATTGACTGCCACTGTCAAACAGGATGCGCACAGTGGTACGGCGACCATTGGCGGCGATAGCAGAAGTTGCAGTCATCATGCGCGCTAAACCGACACGATCCTGTACCGTGTTGCACTGGACATTGACAGACATACATGAAGATGAGAACTGCGCTGGTGTCGTAGCGGATTGAGACTGCTGCTGTGGCTGCTGTTGCTGTGGCGGCGGAGGCGGCGACCTCTGCGGCCTTGGCTGCTGCTGTTGCTGGGGTGCCGGCTGCTGTTGCACATTGTTGACACCGATCTGGTGAACAGCAGACTGTTGGCGCGAACAAATAGCAGTGTTGTGATGGTTTGGCTGCTGGCAATGTCGGCATTTCCGTTGCTGGGTGCAGGCAGATGCGACATGGCCTTTGCCAAGACAACGGTAACAGAGATGGAGCTCAAGGAGCCTGTCCTTCCGAGCTGAGGTAGTTGCGAACCGTCCGCAGGCATCGTGGTTGTGGGCACCACCGCAGAACACACACGGCTTCCGTGGCCGAGCGGGTGCGGACGTAGCAGCTTGCGGCCTACGGAACGTTGCGCCAGAAGTGGCCACAAGTGTACTGGACGGCAGCATATCCACTGGAGCGGTGCTTTGCTGCTGGCCAGAGCGTTGTTGTGCTCGGTCGTGCAGAAGCACGTACCGTTTCAGGTACTGGCGGAGGTCTTCTATGTCCCACGGTGCTGAGACGTCATGGGAGGGTCGCCACTCCTCAAGCTTCGTAGTTACACTCAGTGGAAGCTTTGAGAGTACCTGGTGGCATACTAGGCGTTGACCTTTCAGTATTTCCCCCTGGGCCTCCAGTTGCAGGAGGATGTTCTCCAGAGCCTCACATGTAGATTTTATATCCGCATAGCGTGTGGAGGACTGAGCGGTATGCTGTAGGCGACCGTATAACTGAGCAATAACTATATCAGGCTTGCCATACTCGGCCTTCAGGGTGCTGACAGCAGTCGGATAATTTGCGTCGGTCACTGCAATGCCGGAGACCAGACGGGCGGCAGGACCTTTCAGCACACTGCGCAGATACGTGAACTTTGACACCTGGGGTAACTGCTGTGTGTCGACTGCAGCAGAAAACATATCCCAAAAGTCGGGCCATGCAAGGATATCACCATGAAAGGTCGGCAGTGTGAGCTTAGGGAGCTGCACAGGTGTCCGACCAGGAGTGCGACGTGGTGTGTTCGAGGTGTCCATCTGCCATGTGGCCTCCACAGCAGCACGTGCGGCATGACTGGCAGCCTGGGAGACTGCAGCAACAAACATAGCAGAGCCTGGAACAACCGAGGGTGCATGGAACGAGGTGTTCGTAGACGTGGAGTCAGCATCCGACCAGACAGACTCGCTGTCAGAAGTGTACTCTGCATTGCTCCACTGTGCACGACCAGTGG
>NC_088647.1:23171048-23206048 GCF_964019385.1 Sycon ciliatum
GCTGCCCTGCAACTGTTCCAGCAGGAAATTAATCGATCCGAGAAAGCGCGAGTCCGCGAATCTCGGTTGAATATTGAGTATTTCAAGCCTTTTCACGACGAAGATGGAGTTCTTTTTGGAGATGGACGTCGCGACAAAGGACATGGTGTCCGACTTCTGGCGTTTTGGTGAAGCCAGGGATCATTTTGTCCAGTCAGGTCGGCAGCCTAACCGTCGGTAAGCTTGTGTTTGGATCCCGTTCTGCTCGATGTGGTAGATCACGAACAATTTGATATCGCACAAATTGATCTCAGCATCGTGCGTACGGTATTTTATATTCAGAAAATCCCAAAGTGTCTCTGTGTGGCCGTCCTATGCCACGAGAAACTCCAATCAGGCTCCTATGTCCTCTGCCTTCATGATTGAATGTCCACTTCGTTTGAACAACGAACACAACAATCGAGGACGGCTTTGCAATGAAAAATACAGCTATACTAGAGCTGAAAAAAAGAAGAAAAAAACGGGCTCAGGATGAGACTCGAGTACACGCATACTCTCCCAGCAGGTGAAACGCAAATTTTTGTGAAAAATGCGTGACGCCGACTGACCAGTAATTTCGCCTGACGTGAGTGTGACACATAAATAACAATGATCACTGCAGAATCCGGTTGTACTAACTTAACTGCGCGCCTTTCTCTCCCGCTGGTGTATTTTGTACTGACTTTGTAGGCACTCATTTCCACGGCGCTCTAATTCGCAGTGGGATTTATTGTCAGGCTGAGATTTTCCTCGTTAACTCTATGGACGCTCAGTTTTGCCACGCTGAGAAAGGTAGTCCTAATGTACAGGATGCTGTGATGCTTGTGCTGGAATGCTAGCGCTGAAAGGCTCGTGCTGATAAACTTTGAGCATGTATTTCCCTTAACTAGGGTTGTGCATTAATGGATGACCATTACATGGACAATACTAACCTTGAACTGTATCTCCTGGTCCTTCTCTCAATGCAATCACACCTTCATCATTCATCATTGATATCGCGGTACCTCCTGTATATGAAAATGAGATCGGAAGAATCACACAGAAATTTCTCTACGAGTATTGCTTGGATTGCCGGTACATTAAGTTTAGTGACATTATGACATTACTAAACAATATTATGCTGGTGATTTCCACAAACATGACAGGCAGGTTTAGGCTACTTTACTATCCTATGAAATAGAGTTTGCGACTTCGGCGATCATTTCATCAGAACATGAGTTGCTCCCAACACTGAAGCTAGCGCTTTCCCGCCGACTTCGAAAGTTCAATGGACTTCTTGTGTGATCTGGATGGCGGTTGTGAGTCAGTCAAGTGTCAAGTCAAGTCACCGGGAGAAAGTGCCATTATGATTAGGTATTGACGATTTCAATAAAATTCCTCATTTTCCTCACAATGGAAACCAAGGCTAGAACATAACGTATACTAAACAAATTGGAAAACAGCAAATATCATTTAGAACATTTCTGCTAGTATAAGACAACTGTATTTTCATATAACCTTCAGCTGGTATGCACACTAAGACAAAGACCAGCATCATCCATTGACTAGGATTCACCATCATGGCCATTCTTTTACTTGCATCGCAGTCTTCAAATTGTCACTTACTATCTCTCTGTGAATCAATAGCCAAAGTCAACAGTTGGAAAAGACTACTCCCACCACAGCCTGCCTCACGGTCAATCTTGATCAGGAAATCTTTATCCAGTCGTTGAGTGATATCGGGAAGGTGCAAGTCATAAAAGAGATGCACAAAGCTGTACGCTGGGAACAGTAAAGACTCCCCAATTGCTGATTGACAGCAAAGTGGAAGATCACGTACATGACCGGCCACCTCACATGCCGTTCGATAAGTACTGATACACCCTTCATCCAGGTTGGCACCTCCAAATACTTGAGTTAGCACTATATCTGGTACGGTCGCTAGTTTGGCGATGATCTGTGGTATGTTGCTCTTGACAACCCTTGTGAAGAAATCTACAGACACCGAATAATACACAAGAAAAACAGGACACATTGTTGTAACCACTATGTCTGGTCCAATAGTGTCTGTGTTTTTTTTCGTGTGTATGTGTGTGTGTGTGTGTGTGTGTGTGTGTTTGTGTACCGTAAAGTCCGCTGCAAATGCCCACCGCATTGTGCAAGATCTGCTGGCCTGTACGCACTGACCCCTAACACTGTCACTCTCGCTGTAGGAAAGTGCATCTCACACCATGGCGCGAAGTGCGCTTTGCTACGGTAAACAATGTCCACTTGCCTGGTTTCAAAGTCTCATTGGGCACTAGCTGCGAGCTAGCTCGTAGTGATTTTATGATGTTGTTTGTTGTATTTTGCAAATCCAAATGGGTTTTTCTTCCGAATAAGAAGGTAGCAAAGAGCAAAGTATTGCAGGAACCAAATATACTTCTGACGGTGTTTCAAGCCATCATTTCCAAATCACGCAACACCCAAAGGCAAGGGATTTTCTCGAGCACTTCAGAGTTCTCAACAAGTTGGTAGCGACTTTGTAGGTGTAGCTTTTGTGACATCTCCCCTGTTCGAATTGCAACTGCAATACTGCGACCGGTCAAGTCGTCGAACGACGCTTCGTCAGGACAATCACCGTTCCGTTCTGAAAGCGCAACATCGTCACATTCATGGCACTGCAGAAATTTCATGATTTGAAAACCAAAATAATGGAGAACGAACTTTTAGGAAACTTCACTTCCCAACTCCAAACTCCAAAAACGGCCTCTTCACTGCGATTCAAATTCAAATTTCAATTTACATTACTGTACACCAAATGTTCGGGCCTGGCCCATCATCAGGAGAACGAAATACAAAATATAGACGACTCATTTATCGGATGCAAAGGAAGGTGTGTGTGTGTTTGTGTGTGTCCATGTGTGTCCCATATGGTGCAATGGCATGTGCAGTCAATTTCCAATCGAGAGGTTGCGGGTTTAATTCCCGACGATTATGGTTGCACACGTCTTTCTTCTCTTTCTCATTCTCCTAGTAGCTATTCTTTCATAATCCTGGGTGGTCCAACAGCCAGTGTATGCCGCCGGAGTATGTGGTGTGGCGTATGTGTCCAAAAATAAATATAAATAAAATAATAATTTCAAGGTTCGCGTGAGACTCGGCTCGAGTTTTCCGCATCCGCCGTGGTAACGCCACCACCCTCTAGGATCAAAGGCTGTGTGTCCAAAAAAAGAAAAAATGGAAAAATGGAAAAAAAAAGAAAAATAGAGATTCACTGGCCAGAATAAGCCACTTCAATCAGCTGTGTGTTGGATACCAGGCTAAAATTAGTGGCGGTCAGTTCATCAGCCTTGCAAGCTGTTGAATGGTGTAATTCCAGCACAAGTTGCTATGTCTAATATAGCTGTGTGTGTGTGTGTGTGTGTGTGTGTGTGTGTGTGTGTGTGTGTGTGTGTGTGTGTGTGTGTGTGTGTGTGTGTGTGTGTGTGTGTGTGTGTGTGTGTGTGTGTGTGTGTGTGTGTGTGTGTGTGTGTGTGTGTGTGTGTGTGTGTGTGTGTGTGTGTGTGTGTGTGTGTGTGTGTGTGTGTGTGTGTGTGTGTGTGTGTGTGTGTGTGTGGGGGGGGGGGGGGGGGTGCGTGTGTGTGGTGTGTAGTGTGTGTCTGGTGTGTGTATGCACAAGTGGTATGAAAAATCCTGGGTGGTTCCCAACAGCCAGAACATGGTGGAATATGTGGTGTGATGTTTGCTGGAAAAAACGAAAACGAAAAAGTAGGGATTCACTGGCCAGAAATGGCCTCTTCAAATAGCTGTATGGTGTAGACAAGGCTCAGAATTGTGGCGGTCAATTCTTCAGCCTTGTAAGCTGTTCAATGGTGCAATCCCAGCACAAGTTGCTATGGCTTCTGCTGTAGCATCGCTATCATCGCCTCGGTGATGGGAGTCAAAACTCAAAAGGGCAAAAAGGTGCATGTGGTGTGTGTGCACGTGGTGTGTGTGCATGCAGTGTCACCGTGTGTGTTTTTGCACGTGGTGTGTGTATGCATTGTCATTGTGTGTGTGTGCACGTGGTGTGACACAAGCATAGCAAGGCACAGCAGAGCACAAGAGGTTGAGTTGGGCTATATGGTTGCTGGTGTTGAACACCTGGTGTCAATTGATCAGAGCATGGAATGTCATGAGCTATACGAATACCCATATCCACACAGACTGTACATACACTGTATTACCATAACAAAGACTGCATTTGACCTGCACACTAGGAAATAATATGCTGTATACAAATAGGTATGTTTTACATGCTGCTGCGTTTGTGTCATCCTGTTGCACCTGCTGCTGCGTTTTTGCTGTGTTTGTGTCACCCCTTTGTACATGCTGCTGCACCGTCTTCTGACCCACCAGTGTACACACTTTTACGAACTTGTCGCCGCTTTTTTGTCTTTGTCTGAATGCCAACTTTATACTTTCGCCACCCAACCGCAATGTTCGCTGATCTTTTCCATAGTATAAGTTTGTCATGAAGAGGTTGGTGCGACTTCGGCGATAAGTTTGTCATGTTACCTTAAACTGGACACATTCCTATTTCTGACAGGATCAGTATGTACTTGAGAGACACGATCTGCCTAGCAAGAGTAATCTGAAGGCTTTTCTACTCTCGTATGGTGTAAGAGGAATCACAAATTGGCTACGGGCACAACATCAAATTCTAAACAACAGCAGGTCACAGCATAAGGACCAGCAGAGTACTTTTCCCGAGCCAGCCTCTCCATAGTATTTCAGCAGAAATCCATTGCAACAAAAATAGATCTCAACTCAGAGTTGCATGGTAATCAAGCTCTGCACTCTGACCAGTAGTCAAGGTTCATTTGTAGCCTTTCAGCTCTACAGATCTAGACGGAACAATGACATAATGTGAGCTACTGGTATTTCACTTGTTCAGACTTTGGCAGGAGATGGAGAACTCACAGCGCAGGATCTTGAAACAAAAAGCACTCCAATTTGAAACTGCGTGGTGCAGGCTAGTTTTTTTTTAAGCAATAACATGTTATTTATAAAGACAGGACAAGTGAATAATTAGTACAGCGCCGGCTTTCGCGGATAGCAGCTAGTGTGTACAGGACCTCGCGATCCCAGCAATGCGTACAGGTTTTCCATGCACGAGCCCACATGTCGGGCATGCGTGCAATAGCTGCGCAAAATGGTTTTGCGTGCAAAGCCCAGAAGCACGGAAATTGAAACTTTCACACATTGTATGACTCATTTTTGTGTGTGTGTCTGTGTCACTCAATGCTGATTACAGTATATTGGAGAGGATTTGAGTCCGTATTAGCTTGAGTCATCATCAAACGTCGGCTAAGAAAGATGTCTTTTCCCTTTCTAGATACTTGGATCCGATTATTGACGTACTCTTTTGCCAATGTCAAGGAATGATTGCTCAAAGGCTCTTAAAAAATAAGTGCACATTTCGGTGGTGCGGAGGAAGTATATTTTTAGACTACATTTGAACTCAGGCAAAATGTGCACTCAAATAATAATGGACTCGGGTGGAGAGCCAAGGATAAATTTATAGTAACGAAAAAAGGACCAAGTAACTACAAGTTACGTTATAATGTCCACTCACACCGCCATTTACGAAACAATCAGCTCAGGCATGCGATAACATTGTACGACACTGATCGACAGTACTGACGTTCTACAACTAACTGGCCAACAGCTCTTGCACATCTTGGATGCGCACTCCAACAGCCTTTCAACTTGGAAGGTTCTAAGTTATAGAAATAGCACGAGGGGAACTGTAAGTGGTGTAACTGGTGGTGTTAGTGGACATTATAGCGTAACTTGTAGTTTCTTGGTCCTTTTTTCTTTACTTCAAATAATAATTTATACCTTTCGCGTAGCCTTGGGTATTGCAAAGCAGCATTGCTTGATAATTTGACTGGATACAGCATATGTGACATACATGCTCAGTTTTAGTCTAAAGCCCATGTAGCGTAACAAAGATTGATGGATCTTTGCACCAAACAATACTTGGCATCAGTTGATCAAGTAAAGATCTACACGTCTCGTTATTAAACTTACATAGCACAATTACACTATAGTGAGTGCAATCATGTTCATTTCAGTACTTTTGTACAGACATGTATTGACTAAAACCCGTGACACGATGGTACAATGCAGGAGTTGTGATTATCCTACATCGGCTCAACTACGTTTTTCATTCCCATTGATGGTATGCCGGCTCTACAGTCCATTCATAAAAAAAAGATGGTCCCTGGCTCTGGTGAGCTGCCGTGTTTGGCGATTTTCGTGATATTATCGTATACACTCAGCGCTGCGAAATTTGAAATTTGAAACTAGGTCCAAAGAGGTTACCTGGACTGGGGTTCGAACCTCACAATGCACTGTTTTCAGGCGGGGTCAAATGGCCTGGATTTTGATGGTTTTTCCCTAATCAGTGCTTTTGGGGCAAAACCTGGCCGAAATCCTATTCTTGCTATAGCTTGTTTTTGGACAAATAAACTTTAGAAACATAATTAGAAGAGGATTCCATAGGGGATTGCAGAAAAAGAATCTAAAACGGTTTGACCCATTTATGGACAAAGGCTAGAAGTCCATCTTTTTATGAATATACTGTAGTTCTACTGTACAGAATAGAATGCATGATCTTGTATAATGTTGTAACAAGCACCAGCATAACATCACACATAACATGTATGTAAAGATTTCTTCAATGTACAGTATTGCACATGCTATCTTCATTTACAAGGTGTATACGATTATGCAACAGGTATACTTATGCTATGATATTTATGCAGCATACAGGTCACAATACAAACGCACTATTGTGCTCACTATTTCATATTTCCCACTTCTTTGTCTGGAAAGATTATTCAGATTATCAACTATAGAAGAGCGCATGCTCCAGTGGTTCCTGTCTTCCAATACTTCTTCTCATAGTAATACTCATGAGACTACAAGATAGTCTTCTGAGAGTGCTTAGGGAAAGTATTGGGTTGCCAGAGCAGCTAACAAGTGTAGTGGTGCAATTACACGTGTATGAAGTATGAACTTTAACTTTACATACAAAATGCCATGAAATCATTGCACTACTTCCCTGCTTAAATTAACTGGGTGCAAGTGTTCGAACTAACTTTATGGCAATCTTTTACTCACATGGATCCTTGACATCTTCATCAGGATGATCATTCTTGCGAGCTTCCCAAATTCTCTCCAGCAATCCACCAACAGCAACAGTGGAAGGGAAAGATGAAGACTGGATGTCTTCAATGAAGTTCTGGACACCTGATGGTCCTCTCTTGTAGGTAATCACCAAGCTAACATAGCCGGCTAACCTGTCTTCTGAAATACTATTAGCGGTGGTGTATTCGGCCTTCAAAGACAACACATTTCTCTTCAGCATGGGATCTCTGCTGATACGTGGATGATGTTCATCAATTGCCATGACGACTTTCTTGAATGCTTCATGTGTAATCTTGCATCGAGCTATGTCATGCCATGCTGGCAGGACAACATCATCCCAGAAGTCAAACGGCATCGTTCTAAACACAAAGTTATATAAACACAAACAAAAACAAACAAACTTTGAAACAGAATCTTTCTTTTCTGATAGTCGATGAATTTGCTGAAAGAGGATTCAAGTATGAATGACAATCAACCAGAAGACCGGCTGTACAGTGTCACACAATACAGGTACATGTATACACATATCATTTTGTTAACACCCCCCCCCCCCCCCACACACACACAGCATACACATACACACACAGCATAGAGATGATTGACCCATGTGTATGGAGACAAATACTGACATGTACCACATACACCATACAACCACTCCTTACACTGTCACTGCTGGTTCTCCATAGCCACATACGAGTATTATGTAAGCCTAACACAGTTCATTTTAGGTTAACTAAACACACTTCACCTACACCACAGTCCTCTGTTCTACACCACTACTGTTCATATGTACACACAATCATTTCACTAGATCATGGGTAAAAGATATTCATGGTTCACGTGATACTGAGTTAGACTGAGTTTTGCAAATCTGCAGGAACTCCACCACCCTCTATGGATCAAGGGTGCAGATGCAGATTTTAAAGTGATGGGAGGTGAGTTGATCACTGATCAGACCCACAACCAAAGAGGTCAAAATCAGAAAATCCCATTCACTGCATTCATGGTGAACTCCATTGTATGTAAACACTGTGTGAATGACAAGAGGCAGGGGTGTTGGAATGTATTTTAGTGTGGTACTGTCAGCCACCTGAAGTACAATTTACTTGTGGTGTTGGGGTGGTTCCTATGAAAATTTCGAAATTTAGACCTCAGATCAGTGTGTTTTATTGATTCACAGGGTACCCGGGATGAAGAGTGGTACGGTCAATACCATAGTGACCGTAGCGTGTCCGACGCCCTGCAAGAGGTTCATGTGTAAGGTTTCGTGAAATATTAAAATACTGTAAGACATGTTATTATAACGAGTCGCAAATTTAACGATTGTCCAAAATTCATAGGTTAACGAGAAGATACGTTAACGATCTTGCGGTCTTCAGGCATATCATAACACATAACACATATGAGGCATTAGAGCCTAAACAGAACGTATTTTAACGAAAAAATCCCACCCGTTAAAACGTTAGATTTACTTCCTCGTTATAATTACATGTCTTACAGTAGAGACGAATTTACAACTACTTCAGTACAGGGGAAGTATGCATCAGTTTGAGGACAGTGTTGAGGGTCAATGGTCTGAGCAAGTGCAGTTGAACACTCTTCTAAAACAATCACGGTTCGCGTCAGACTCGGCTAAAGGCCGAGTTTTCCGCATCCGTAGGAACACCACCACCCTTCAAGGATCAAGGCTCTTCTCAAGCATGACGTCAATAGAGCTGCGATGGCCCTTGTGAAGTTGTGTAGCGCATTATCTTTTGCCGTTGTCAGTTCCCTGTATCTCTGCACTACTGTTGTAGTACGTTCCATAGAGTGAATTTGACTTGCAATACAACTACATGTAGGTATCGTTAACACGGGTTTTCTTCACATCTTGAAAATCTAAATCTATTCTCCAAATAGGATAACTCCAACCCATCTTGCCAGCCTGGAAATAACTGACTGCACTGCTTGAAGGTTTCAAGTATTAACGTTCAAGGTCTATCCTGGCTCTTATTTTTACAGAGTGTATACATGCACTGTACCTTACCGTAAATACTGGATAGCTGCAGATACAGTGTAGCTTCGGTTTTCCAGCACAAGTCGCACTAAGTTAGTGGCTTATGATCAACACATCACGCTGACTCGAGAGAAGACAACGCAACAATGTGATGTTGTTGTTCAGACTTCACTAGTCACCGACGGACACACGAACCGACACTGGTTTCTTGAGTAGATGATACTCAACAAGTCTAGTTTCTTTGGTTCTGGGACAAAGGTATGCTGCCCGGGAGACTACAGTGTACAAAGCTGCTAACAAACACAATGGTGCTGTACCTCTTCTTCGCAGATGAACGGTAATAACTATGTCTTCACTAAATAATAATACTAACACAGCACACATACGGACGCAGGTAGAGTGTAAACACAAGGGGAACAGGATTGCCGTCAGTGGTCCCTGGTACTGACCAGGCCAGCCAGGGAAGTGGTGGGTCGCTACGAAGGTTGTTGCAGACAGAGGCGGCTTAACACCTTCACTCTGGCTTTTCATGGCAAACATGGTCATGTGAGATTCGCAGAGGCGCATGCTGGCCATGGTAGGGTTTGAGATTTTTTAACTTTGACCATTGCTATGTACATAGTATGTTAAATCATGTGTTTTGATTCAACTAGCTGTAAGAAGTCTGAAACAGGAACTATTGACACGACAAGGCACCAACGGATAGAAGCTATGCGGATGACATCATCATGCACGCCTTGTATGGAGTGGCAAACTAAATACAGTACTTTTCTTTGTGGTACAACACCCATGCAGAAAACAAACAAAAATGATGATGTAGTCGTATACCAGTCACAGACAGTTAGTTGATCTTATTGTACGATGCAGGGGTAGAATCACTCCATAGAACTGCCAAGTAGTGATTTTATTTTGGGGACAACTGAAGTAGAGCTGCCACGTGTAGGGTTTGATCGGGTAACGAGTTTGGGTATTTCTATCCAGTTAGCATGGATATACAGTACGAATACATTGGTACACGACATTGTATGTGCGGGATCACCACAATGTGTTAGTACAGTGAGTGTGCGGGATCACCACAATGTGTTAGTACAGTGAGTGTGCACTTCGGCTACATAGAGAAATGTACAGTAAGCAGGTAGCTGTACCTCTTACATGCACCGTTGTGCAAACACCGCACTCCAACTACGCGATCGAGTTCTCAGGCGCAAACTGCTGCCCGCTCTCATTACGGGTAGCACGGGTACTCTACCACCCGATGACAACCCTAACGTGAAGTTACATGTATCACTAAGCTTCCGATCGTTCGAAAGGAGCTGTGGCATGCATGAAGAACACACACCGTTTCTGACACTTGAAACACAATAAAATACGCATTGCTTTACATTGAAATACTTGAAATTCTTGTGGGCCGTTTGAATTTGTAAACGTTGGAATACAACTTTGTTATCGCACCAATATCAACCCGTGCACAGCCATGGTTTACGAGTAGCAGACTGACCATACGCAGAACACACTCTCAAAACCATAACACAATGTACTCATACATGAACTAGCTCCACTCAGTGTCTTTGTTGGACACCACAGTAGTCCAGGTGACTGGGTGAGAGGTTAAATCTAGACTTTGGAGGCAAAATGGGACACTGAGGACATCTCTCTGACCAATTTCCACTGTTATAATATATTGCACCAACAAGCAACAGTACTGCGCAACTGTACATTGCCTTAAACCAACATAATGTAGTAGTATACGAAGTACACAACTACAAGCAAAGGATCGACTCGTTAACATCACGATTGGCGTTAACGGTTTTCTTCAATCCCTCAACAAGCAATCTCCACTTTCCTCCCCTTGACTTTGCCGTTTTTGATCGCACCTTGGGCAAGGACGAAGCTTATCACCAAGCCTATGATGCAGGCAATCGCCGCGTTTCTGCCCGTCTCAACATTTACATCACGTTGCGCGCTGCAGAAAATCTTCTGCCACAAAATTGGATAGATACTTTGTAGGTAGTTGTACGCCATTGTGGTTTCTTTTAGCTCTGAATGACATCAATAACCATGTACATGTACTAGCCATGCACCAGATCCACTTTTCATAATCATATCCCTTTTCCGGCTACGAAATCACAGCCATGGAATACACATTCTTTTCGACTCTCTCGTACACACCACAACAACAACAACAATGAACTGCAGGGTCGCAGCAACAGCTGCTCCAAGAACAAAGCTACTAAATCACAGCCATGGAATACACAATCATGTTACGATGATGTACATGTACTGGGGTTACTACAAGTAGTATTTTGAACACATCATAATAATATTATCATGATACTAGTGTTGCATGCGTGCAGCGACTACATCACGGTCGATGTGAAAATGATGTTCCTAAAATAACAGAATGTACTGTTACAAGAAATTCATTCTCAGGCTGTACCTTGCCGTGGATTGCTGCAGAAATAGAGCAGCTTCGTTTCCGGTGCAGTCAGTTATTCTCACCACATCACCCTGACTCGATAGCGCACCCCGTCACCGCTGACTTTCACTCCTCGAGTGAACGTTACGTACCAACACCGACACGACCCAATACGCTGTTATCTAGTATGGCACTCAACAGGATTCCGACTAGTGAAAGAGAGAAACTAATGCGTGTCCTCTGTGACCTTGGTCTGGTTCTGTTTGGTCAAGGTCCAAGGATGAGCAAAAAACCTCTTCACTCTCACAATCACATTCTTGCCATCTTGCATTCTTGGCTAGCTGTGCACAGACTCGGTAAACCAACAGTGCAACACCGCCCGCCGCGCCGGGCCGTGCCAGATCACTGAGATTAGATTTATTCTTTCGGGCAGGCCAGGGAGTGGGGAAAACCCATTTACGGACTCCCTGGCCTGGTAGATCTAGTAAGTGCTTTCGATTATGCACGCGAATCGATTCGCGCTGTTCACATCACCCCATCATGTGAATAGAGTGAATGGAGTCAATCGATTCCAGGGCTCATGACGTGAAAATCGAACGACTTGAATGCACAATCGAACGCACTCAGTACGGAGGATTAGCAAGACGAAATTCGCGTTCGCGTTCGCTCTCCAAGGAAAGTCGAACTCAGTGACGGAATTCGCGTTATTATATTATGAGAAGGATTAGCAAACAGAATTCGCACGTGCATGACGTTGACACGACGTACATTGTCTACAGACAGTACAGCGTGGTAAATTTATGACTGCCCTGACACGAATCCGCGATTCGTGTTCCGACTACTTTTCCGAACGAAAAATGCGAAAGTTCGCAATGCAGTTCGCGAACTGAAAAATGTTTACGAACGCGAACGCGAATTTCGTCTTGCTAATCCTCCGTAGTGAGTCTGCTACGATTCGTGCTTTGCGCTTCGTGTCACGATCACCATGATCACGTGCCGGATCCGGATCGATCATCATAAAATTAATAATCATCCGACCACAAGAATGTTTTTATTTATTTTGCGACTTGCTACTTAGCTGTGCCGTGATCACGTGACATGATACGCCTTCACCTGTCTCGATGGCAAAATATTAATTGGAGATGTCCGGATGACAAAACTACTGCATTGCAAACCGAGCCTACTGAGCGCCTAGCCCAATCAAGTCTGGGCCCGGCCTGGGCCTTAGCGGTCCGGCTGGTCCAGCCTGAACCTTAATTTGAAAATGCTTGAACCATGAAAATGGGGCCGGTTTGCGTCAATAATGTCCATTTATGGTCATGCATCTGACCCATTTGGCCGGAGTACCTGAAATGGCAGTGCTATACAACCCTGACCTGTCCTTGCTGCTTCCTCACCCAGTACAACCAGGGCCAGGGACTCAGTCACTGCCAGGAGGAAAAGCAATGGACATTACACAGTGCCGAAACGGCACAAAGTCATTGCATGGCAACTGTGACAAATACATCTATTTGCATTAGTCTATGTTGAACGGTCTCCGGAGGGATAACCGCCACCGGCACCATAGCTCAGTTGTTAGAGCATTGCTGGCCTCAAGCAAAGGTCCCGGGTTTGAGTACTGGTGGTGACAGCCAATTTTTCTCAGACTTTTTAGTTTCGTTCCCTTCAACTCTCTCACCTAACAGTGAATCTTGAGCATTTGGGTTCTGAACATAACATGATGAAAAGTGACCGAATTTTTATGAGTACTATGGAGAACTGTGTTATGATGCTAATTAGCAAAAAGAACACGTCAACTTCCAATGGATTGTAACTGGAGCATACAAATTCAGATCGAATCATTCAAAATATTTCCATGGAATCCCACTGATGAGAAATGATCACAAAGGCTCTGAACCAGCGTTCTAGCAGCTCTCTGTGCTGCTCAAGAAAATAACTAAACGGTGGCAGGACTCATAATCGGAAATCAAAATATCAATATCTGTATCAAATGTGGGCTGAGGTCACCATGCATATACGATACGCATCAGGGAGTGGTTTGGGCACGACTCCCGGCTGATGTGCATACACAATGCAGTGTGCAATAATAGTATATCAATTTTACAGAGTTGAAGAGGAGGACCTCTTATCCTCATTTGAATATCAGTAAAGGATATCAACAATAAAGTGGCAAAGTGCATACTGTGATATTTTAGTGAAAGCAGCAATAGAGTGTTAGAAGTGAATAGATCGCTATGTCTAGCATATTGTTTTACAAATTTCACAAATCTAATTGCAAAAGGCATGATACCTGGTAGAGTGAGCAATGCTGGCAATATCACCTACCCAGCACAGTTCACACATGCAAGAAAGATGCAACTCAGAACAGATCCTGCATTGGAAATTGTCTTCGGCATTCACCACCCGGCTCGATGATCTGCACAACCTCCGTGTCAACACAGAACTGAGCAGCGCAGAAGAAGAGTACGTGGATGCTCAAGCAGCCGTGAGCTGTGATGAGAGCAGAACAGGAGAAAATAATAGGTCATGGTTTAAATTCAGATAAAATGTCTGGTCGGAGAGCAAGTCACAAGAAGGATAACGGCTATGTCTGAACAATGATAGGACAATGATGATCATCGGGGTATCAGTTTCTACACTGTGATGAACACGGACACCTCAGATTTACTGCAGCCAGAAATATGTACATGGGACAGAGCAGTACGATGTGAACAATATCAGACTGTGTCACCATCGTACCGGTACATATTCACAGTAGGTTTTGGGTGTGAGTGTGTGTGTGTGTGTGGGGGGGGTGTTAACGTGGAACATTTGATGAACACAACCCCTCCCACACCTACAAGAAAATTCTTGTCCCTACATTAACAAGGGTTACCATTAGAGTCGTTAGTTGGTAGTGGACGCTAGTTTTGAATGCAGATTCAATGCAAACACTTGATAGCTTGTGGACAAATTTGGAGTAATTCGTTGTCGTTTCGAGCCTGTGAATGACTTCACCACCTCAGTTTGGTCAGCAATGTGAGGGTCTACACTACAGGATCGGAGCCAGCTCCTGATCGGCGGTATGCCCCCCCCCCCCCGCCAGGTGGGCTACATGGCCCTACATTTTCTCAAACCTGATTTCAGTGTGATGGGAAGATGCACACTGATTAGTAAATACATTGCTCTGTGCGGCTGCAACATATTCACTTCTGGGTTTTTTCAGCTACACATTCCGCTAGTAACAGATATACAGCTAGCACAGTAGTACGCCTCACTGGACGAGAAGACCATTTTAGGATGGAGATATTCCAGTGAGGCTGAGGGCAGGAAGAAAGCTTAGTAAGACTTCCTCATAACAAATTGAACGCTGGGCATTGCATGCAAAGCTAGAATTCATTAAAACTTGCACGCCTATGGCTGTACCCGCAATACCTGTGGTGCCGGTCCTGGTCCGTGAGCTACATACTTTCTTCTACGGAGTTCTAATAGACAGATTTTGAAGCAACAATCGCAGGATATACTCCATGGTATACAGGGGCGTAGGAGGGGTTGTGGAAGTGGTGCGACCGAAGGTGGGTGCAGCGGAAGGCCGTTTTGGAGGGGGGGGTCCGGGGACCCCCCTCCAACCCCCCCCCCCCCCCTGAGAACATTTTGTAAAAAAGACACAAAATCCTGCGTTCTGGGACTCGACTGTGCAGTCGAGTCGAGTACAGTACTCAGTACGACTGCAGATGCATGGCAGATCTACGAGTACAAGTCTAGAAAAAGGTCAAAGTCTGATGGGCATATGCATCGATAGATCCTGATTTTTTTTTACGGTTTTGCACGTTCCGGACGGACCACACTTTTCGAAAATTGATACGGCCATGGTCGTACCAGTCGTAGCGGGTGCTACGCCCCTGATATATAACTATGTCTATGTGGTGTGAATTGGTCAACACTAACCATTGGATAACCACTGTTATCTATTCCAGTAGCTTGTTCTTCAACATCTCCGCAAGCTCGTGGTGAACAAGGGTCTCACTCTTGTCCAGTGCAGTGACAAAGTGACGGAATGCTGTAGAGCCCCAGCCAGGCAGAGCATGAAGGAAGTCTGATGCCTGTCCAAGAAAGACAGACAGACAGACACACCGACATTACATAGAGGTGGCAGGTCAGTGGAAGAGCGATGCGTGTCTATGCTTCATCCGGACTACAACAAGCGCTAAACGCCAGCTATCGTCCCGGCTTGCTGCCGTGTCATGGATGCCATGATGCCCGACTCGCGTGAGTAATAAGCTACTGAACTCTAGCTGCACAATGCTTGCCTGTGCTGACATTAATTGACCCTTGCTGTGCGTCAATAGTGCTTAATTAACGGAGTGCTGGTTTCATGGGTACACTCTCACAACTGGTGCTATCTAGCTATTTGCTGCGCCTCTGCCTTGCGCTATATTACATCCATTTAGCATTGCAGCTCTACGTTGAGCTAACAGCAGCTCTACTTTGAGCTAACAGCAGCTCTACTTTGAGCTAACAGCAGCTCTACTTTGAGCTAACAGCAGCTCTACTTTGAGCTAACAGCAGCTCTACTTTGAGCTAATCGCAATGTACCTGCACTCCTTGCAGCTTTGAAATTGGAGACTGTTGTCAACGGGTTGATAAACAGAACATGATTTGATTGATGCTCAGGATTACTATTCTCAGATACTGTAAGTCTACAAATTTTCAGCCCATCGAAATTCCGGCCTTCCAGGGTTAAAACACATTTCAGCCACATCAAATTTTCGGCCTGCATTGCTGCTGACTGTATACACTGTCACACTCAACCTTGCAACACAAAATTTTGGCTGCAACAATTTTTCGGCCAATTATGCCCAGGCCGAAAATAGGTGAAAATAAATATGCGTGGAATATTGGTTGACTTACAGTAGCAGCAGTCGGCAGTTACGGGTGAGGTCACCCGCACAGGCCAGGCAAGGGACGTTTGAGTGTACATGCAAAATATCATGCTTGCGTTTAGTCTGCTGCCATTGGTCACTTTTTGCACGAATTACCAAGTATGAAAGCTTGACATGCAAAAGAATTCTTACATTCCCCACTTCTGCAAGGATACAATTAATCGGTGCTCAATAAAAAGGTATCGACATTGAGACGGCAGTGCTGGTTCCGATTTCCAGTGCCCCTGCAAATGTTTCTTCTTCATATGAAAGAGAAATGCTGTGTGATACGTAGCAGTGGCTGCTAGTAGTTAAATGAATACACCATAGGTAGTAATTACACATCAACACAAGCATTACCTGATCTTCACGATCATCCATAGCACGGAGTTTCTTGCAGAAGCGCTTTGTGATGATGCTCTCTGCATAGAGACGGTCCAGAATGCCCTCTTCTACGTCCAAACTACACTTCAACTCCACATAGCTTGAACGCAGCACTTCCTGGTGAAGCTCAGACATCTAGTGCAGAACATAAGCAAACCAGTTGGATAATTTCTTTAGTGAGGGAATTAGGGCATTTTCAACATATTATTTATACATCATGCTTTGTGAGAACGTTTATGATGTACCGTAAAGTCGCGGATAAAAGCCGGGCTTATAAGCACATAAGCCGCTTTCTGCATCAGGCTTTAATGCAAACCAGGCTTGTATGCAAACCATGCTTATATGCACCACTGATATTTTTGCCAGGCTTGTATGCCAGGCTTCTATGCGCGACACGCGTAGATCTACCACTGACTACCGGTATGGCGACAGTTTTACTATGCACCGTACATAGCGCATGCACTCTTGACTCACCCAATCCGCGCTTGCGTAGAAGCCAGGCTTCTACGCGCGACAGGCTTTAATATATGCATTTGACCCGATTGATTTTCAGGCTTCTATCCGCGATGTGCTTGTATGCAAACCCGGCTTTTATCCGCGACTTTACGGTACCTACTTTTCGATCACCAATGTTCTCGTGAGCCATGAAGAGGAAAATAAATGCAACTAATCTCACCCAGAAGAAAGACCTGGACATGTTTGCCTGGAAAACTGAAAACTAACAAAAGAGGAAAACATGCACCTGATCTCTACTGACATGCAGGTGTTCACTCTTTCCCATGCAGTAGCCACAACATTGGAAATATTTAGACAACTGGCTCTCTACCAGTACTTAATACATTTTTTGGAGGAAACCTTAACAAAAGTAGGGCTGCAACGGTTAGGGGCTTGATCGGGTAACGAGTTCGGGCATTTCTATCTTGGTAGTACGGGTACCCTATTGGGTATCTTTTACATAGTACGAGTAACATGGCATTGCATGAGCGGGATCGCCACAATGCGTTTGTACAGTGAGTGTGCACTTCCGCTACATAGAGAAATGTACAGTAAGCAAGTAGCTGTGCTTCTTATGTTGTTCGTGCCAGCCTATCGTCCGGGTATACACCCCTCGACGATACTTACAAGTACATGCACCATTGTGCAAACACCGTACTCCAACTATCCAAAGGAGTTCTTAGGCGCACACTGCTAACTGCTAACCGACAACCTGCTCCCATTACAGGTCGCGCGGGTACCATACTACCCGATGATACCTCCAAAACAAAAGCAAAAATTGATCCATTCTTACCCCGGTTTGCACCTTGTCTTTCAGTGAAGAAGGTGTAGCACTTGCAGTGTCAGCTCCATCCAACACTTTCCCTTTGACATCAGCATTGCGAGCAGTGTGGAGATCATGGTGCTTCAGAGTGCACTTTCCAGGACCGGGACAAGCCTGGAATGTTTCCACCAGCTTGGACAGACCTTGAAATGGTAGGACACTCTCCACAAAGTAGCACATGCCTTCGTCCGACAGCTCCTCCAGCACACAATACAGGTGATCCAAAGCCACAGTGTGTCCACTTGACTTCATCAGAGCTCTCGCTTCCTTCACACAATCATCACTGACATGACCTTCGGCTCGCAAACTGCCCATGCAGTCGACCACGTTAATGTCTTGGCAGCGCCTTACTCCCGTGTAGTGTTTGCGTAATGCTCTGTGATATGCCGTGGCCGTGGCCAGTGCCAAGTGCTCTCCTCTAGCCGATTCTACATGGAAAAAATAAAGAAAACAAGAGAACGCCATAACGTTAGAAACAATCTTTGAAGTGGGGTACTACATGTACAACTGTAACAACACAAACATGAATGTTGTGGAACCCAAGCTGTGACCAACCCAATACTACATACACTCTGCTTTCAAGTACAGTGTACTAGTAACTTTGGACCTACTAGTTATGTGGATGAAATGATGGGTGAAGGAAAGAGCTAAGTTGAAACGAGCAGAAGCAAAGAGCCAAGACGATATAGGTGACAGTATGTAATTCCTCCGCGTCATTAAAATTGTCGCTTCCCAGACCGATTTTTCAAATATATTTTGTCCACTCGAAGCGCAAAGAAATCGGCTAGAAATTGAGGCAGGGCATTGTCGACGAACCAAGCTTTAGTTTGTGGCCTGCCGCTTCGCTGCACTTGCAGCTAACGTAAACGTCTTCATCAGAGTTTGAGGCAGACCCTTCAGCACTCAACAAGATGCTGAACAACACTTGCGTTGAAATTCAGGCCAAGAAACTTCGTGTTCAAGCTATCAATGCCTCCTGGTGGCAGGCGATGATGGCAAACTAGCATTTGTCGAGTACACTGTGATGACCTTCCGGCGGGATACGGTAAGCAGTTCCGCAACTTCTTTCCTTGGCAAGCGCTGCGTTGATTTTGTTGTTGTTTTCAGACCTGCTACCTTCACAGCAACATGCGCCACACGTATACCGCATTTTAGGAATTTGAAAACACCTTGTTCTTGCCATCGTCAACTTCAGCATATTGTATTCAGGAGAAATACCAGGATTCGTATAGGAGAGCTTGCAGTTTTGATAAATGCCCGCGCGAACGATGTGGAACGGAACGAACTCCAGAAAACGATACGCGCTCTGGCGCCGAATAGTGCAGAGCGCGATGAATTTGTTTGGTGCGGAAGAGAGCTCTGCCAAAGTCCGAGACCACCACTGCTTCCGTAACAAGTAGACATTGCGCAGGTTGAGTCGCACCAATGTTCGAACACAGAAAACAGCGATTCCGACACTCTGACTAAGAAGAGCAAGTCACAAACATTGCGATGTACGAAGCGACAATTTTAAGGACTCGGAGGAGGTACATTGCCTGAGTGAACCAAAGACCACAGTGCGTATGAGGACAAGAAAGAGTCGCCATAAAATGCACGAGATCGTGAACCGGACATGTGAAAGCGATCAGATGCAACATTAGAGGAATGTGATGTCCCAAAATGGACAAAGGAGAGAGTTACGCAACAGTATCAGAATGCGATAGTCCTGAAGGGCAAACAGGAAATGCAAGGAGGTAGAAAGAGTTCGATGGTAACGCTACATAAGTGCACCGGTGGAATGTGAGATCTGAAAAGGGCTTCCAACTGGAAAGTTTGGGTAGCACCAACATCCTAAGGCACCTACGGGAGCAGTTCATCACATGCATAATTCTTTTGGCGTATTCCACAGTGCGTGCTCGATGAAATCCGATCGTGTGACACAAGCAGTCATTGCACTGCACCAGGTCACAAACCAGTGTTCGCAGGTCTAGGGTTGCACACCGCCCAGGCATGTACAGTAGGTATCGGTTATAGCGTGGGTGTTTGAAAAACGACATTTGATTCTTATTGCCGATATTTCTTACACGCGATAAATCACGTGTGACATATCATATGCGCGCACGTTTGGCATGTGGACACGTACACATGATACACACGGATCAATCAGACTCGCGGTCGTACTAGGCGACTGCGGAGCAGCGGATGCGAGAGAAGTCGGAGGAAAGAGTCCGACTGGACAGAAAAAAGTGATTCTCCAATGCGGCCTTGGACATAACTCTCTTTTGTGTTGAATATTATTGTATTGAGTATGCACAGAGCACAGATGTTATTACTACAGGCGATACACTTTGCACTAATCTGGCATATTTTGCTACACAAAATCCATTCTTAGGGCCGATATATTCTACTATGCGATAATACTGCTTGTAAGAATAAACATACACATAAAATATGTGTTATGATTATGAAAAAATGAGTGTTCATTCTTGTAAGCAGTATATTCTTGTATACGACCACACTATAACCGATACGCACTGTACTTGATTCACATGACTGGATTTCATTGAGCAACACTGTACTTTCCAGGGTATATTTTAAACTGCACACTTTACTGAAATCATCTCACCACTGTCCTTCACTGCGGGCTCTACAACTGTCATTGGCATTGCCGGCATTGGCTTCTCAGGATCAGCAAGCTCTGGGGTCTGGAGAGAATCAATGAAACACAGCAATGTAGTATGCAGACAAAGAAAATCAATTACACCAGCCAATCCCCCATCCCTTTACTCTAGAATTGTACAGGATTAAAAATGTTGAAGTCAAAACTCAACAGATAAACAGATAACGACTTCTGAGGGATCAACTCCGGCCATAGTAAAATACATATCTGGCAGGTAGGCCCTCATTGTGTCAAGTGCAGGTGTACTGAATTGGATTCAGTGCCTGAAGTTGGTCCCCACTACCAGGGGGGGGGGGGTTGGGGTTGGTAGCAGTCCAGTCAGTTTGGGCAGATTTGTCACCCTACGGAGAAGGAAACAACTCAAATGTGCATGGATCCATACAAAACTAGATACAGGCCCTCCCTCATTATAACGAGTCCGGTTAGTACATAAACCCCGTTAGTAAATAGAAATCTGAAATCCCCAGGCGAAACGTGGTCTATACAACTGTTTACAAGTCCGGTTACAACATAATCCGTTAGTTCATAAAATTCGTTATAACGACCCTTTGCCCAGGTCCCTGGAGTGCCAAACCCTCAGTACAAGATAATACTGACCATGCAGGACCAAGGCCAAAACACGTAGGATAAAGCAGAAAGACAAACATAATATATCTATGTCGTGAATATGGACGATCCTTTGCATCCAAGGAAGAGTTATGTTGGAGATTTTCAATTATCTTATAACGAGTTGAAGCATCGATAATTTATGTTGTATCGAGGGTAGCCCAGGTAAGTACGAAGTAGTGCCTATTTCACCTTAAGCTGCAAGTCCTGCTACAAGATAAGTCTCGTTATAAGATAAGATTTTTCGATGGCCCAGAGATTATCTACTAACGAGGGAGGACTACAATTGGATAGTAAATTCAGCGCTGTCATGACCCCGGCCTGGTTGTGGTATAGGACTTGTAAGCCCCATTGCATTTGTCAACATCGATTCATAATGTTTCTATTGCTATTGTTTTCTATATGCAAAATACGGTTTCTCTCATTTTCAGGGAAATTTGGCACTCATTTCGGGAATCGAGCACATAGAGAGATGCACGCGCGGGGGAAGTAATTTCTCAAAGATTTGTGTATAATGGGCTTGTTGAAACAGTTCTCGAAAAACCTATTAAGAATCATGACAGTCATGTACCTGCATGCCAGTGCCTCTCGTCACAAGGTGGTTGTCATGGAAACAGCAAACCCTGAGCCAGCGAGTGAATGCTGTATTGTGCAATATTACCTACACTGGTTTGGGTTAGAGTACAGTGTGATTGTTTGGTGTGGGAGCCGGTAGATTTAAAAACACTTCCAGATCAGGGCAACTGATATAAAAAGATTGCCCTGGCTCAGGCCAGCACTTTCCTGACATGTACTGGCCTGGTACATACTCTCAGGTTGGCTGTATGCTGAGTCGAATGGTCTTGGTCCGTGGAAGCTGAAATGCTCCATTCCTTCTGTATTCCCAATCGAACTCGCCACTCCACCGAAACTGGGTGACTGCGCCCCACTAGATGGGGATTTGTATGCAAAATGTCACTAAAAGCGCCATTTTGTTCCTATAAAAGCACGGATGACCACGATTGGCCCATAGGTTGTAGTCTTTTGGACGCTGCGTCGACTGGTTTTGGTCCGAAAAGGCTGCGATGCAGCGTTCGTCCCTTATGCCCAATCGAACACGGTTGAACAAGCGGCCATGTGCTAATGCGTACACCAGTCACCTGGTCACCGTGCCTGCAGGCAACAACTTACAGCCTGTATAAGCACGTTCCTATCACTCGACCTGTACCTTTGAACCTTTGAGTTGAACCTTGGTGTGAAAGTTGTAGTCTGCAGGCTTGGTGACCAGGCGACTGGTGTATGCATGAGCACGTGACCACTTACTCAACCGTGTTCGATTGGGAATATGGGCCCAACGCTGCATCGCAGCCTTTTCAGACCAAAACCAGTCGACTCAGCGTCCAAAAGACTACAACATAATTTTTGGGCTAATCTCGGTCAGCCGTGTTTTATAAGAACGAAGTGGCACTTTTAGTGACAAAATCCCACCTAGTAGGGCGCAGTCACCCAGTTTCGGTGGAAGTGACGAGTTTGATTGGGAATAAAGTAGGAAGGGAGCATCTCAGCTTTCTCGGACCAAGACCATTCGACTCAGCACCCCGAAGACTACAACTGGTGAAAATTTGATTTTACAGTATACTTCCCATTTAACAATTATGACTTCTGTTTACCTGTATGTCTTCGACAAAGCATGGCCAGTAGTGCCGTACATCACTGATATCCACTGATGGACGTGCTCCGATTGTACAGCGTGGACGCAATCCTTCCACCAATGGAGCAAAGTGTTGACAGCCAATCTCCACACAAGACTTCTGCTTGTGTTTGCGACACACATCTCGGCTGAATGAGCACGGACAGCGAACAGCTCTGCCAAACTCCACATGAGTCAGCGAGAATGCCTTCAGCTTGTCAAGCTCTGACTCCAGGTACGGTAGAAGCTCGTGACAAAGCTTGATAGCTTCAGACTCATCCTCACTTGCAGCAGCTCCAATGCCAGCGGACTCAACTGACTTTCCCCCACTGGTAGCAGCAACAGAAGGAGCACTGGCGATTGAAGACTTAGCAGTTGGTCGAGCATCAACAGGAATCTCCAGTGACAGGCGAATGCCATGCTGGAAGTATCGCATGACTAACCAGAAACGATCCTTCACCAGAATACGTGCCGATGTGTGATAAAGGATTGGATCCACCTTTGGACTGTAGCGTTGCATACACCTCACAACACCACACCAGAACAGGGTTTGTGGAAAGTAACGATCTGCACCACTATACAGGTACATAGCTGGACTTGGCTTGCCTTTGCTCACTTCATCTTGAAGACGTGCAACTCGTTCCACCAGAGCTGGTACAAAGAACTTGCGAGTCGTCACCTCCTTCCTCTGACCAGGCACTCTCACAGTTGTCTTGGTGTTGTAGAACAGGGCAAAGTGCTCACCCATCTCAAACAGGAAATCACGCTGTTCCTCTGTGGCCGTGTAGCGTGATGTCATGCGATTGTGCTGTGACCAGCGGTGCATGGCAAGACTTTCCAGGAGGATGCCACTCTGTGTCAGCAAGTCGTACTGTGGACGAAGACGTTTGCTCTGCAAATCCTTTGGTTCAGGACAGAAGAGCAGCGACATAGTCTTCAGAACCCAGTGGATGTCAATGATCACACGATCACGAAGACGGGCGTTGTGAACAAAGTGAAGCACATGACCAAGACCATGGTGGAACTTCACCATCTCCTGGAAATCGGACTCAGATTCATCACTGGAGATGCTACCAACAGCAATAGCTAAGCGACGCAGCTCTTCAACCGATAACCATGGTCGTTCAAACGATTTTGCAATGTGCCCAATGGAAATGGTCACAGGAAGCCAGCGGATTGGTATTGGAACATTGAACTGATGCTGCAGCTGCTGGATGATGTCTTGCCGTAGCTGAACAACTGCTGGGTCTTCCGGATCTTTACCAGCTCGTGTGTTGTCCACAAATACCACCTTGTCGATGTTGTTGGCATATGCTTTTCCCTCTGCATTGGCCCATATGTACTTCTTTATCTCTTCAGTTGCCTTCTTCCTTGCTTCTGGATTCTTTGGTAACTTGTCCACGTGTGTGCCAATGGCAAACACGGGTACGTTGTCGCTGTCTCCAATGACCTCGTGGATAGCGTTGAACCATGTCTCCATGACATCAAAGTTGGTCTGCTCCAGGTTGTTGGAAAGCGGCAGTTCCTCACCATCTACACCAAACGTCGGCTTCGCTCTGGCCTGGAGCTTCTTTGAGGCATCAAAGACGACAGCATATGCACACCGATCACAGGCTAGGACCATGTGTTGGATCGCTGCAAACAGCTTCTGGCCTGCAAAGTCCCAGACATCCATAAAAGTGAAATTCTTGAAATGTTCTGCAGTGAAAACTTCGCTTTTGCCTGTCCGCAGATCTTCAATGAAGCTTTCGAACTTCAATGTTGCTGAGTTGATTTCCGTATGTAGTTGCTGGACATCTTGCTCTGGTGTTTCTTCTTTCAGCGCAGTCATAGGTGAAATCTCTGGCTTGGATGCAGGGGAAACATTTTGGGAGTCCATAGTTTCAGATGAACTGGTAGCAGATTGAGCAGAGTACCCGGTATCGGTGGTGTCATCAGGTTGCCTGAGAGAAGATTCACCCACACTGGCTGTATTCACTTGCTCAGCCTCAGTAACAAAGGATGGCGATGCTACGGGTGTTGATGTCGTTGAGGATGTAGACCTGGCATTCTGCGAGATCTCTACGCTTGGTTGTCTCAGTGCTGCTGCTTTCCGTTTCTGTTTCTCTTGTCCAACAGCTCTGTGCGTCAGGGCCAACTGCTGCTGGTAAGAATTTTCAGCTTGCTTCCATTCATACTGTAACCCTTGCTTCTCGATCGTGCATATCACCTTCTCCAGCTCCACACCGATAGTACTATCGAATTGGGACATGAATGCTTGACGCAGGAGGGATCGCAGGAAGCTGCTCTTGCCTGTGCGGCCCGGCCCGCACATTATCAGGCGCCCGTACGGTATCAGCTGGACACCTTCCTTGATCAATTCCATTAGAGCTGCTGCGTACTGGCCATTATCAGCTGCACAATATATACACATACACCAGAACAAAGCACAATACATGTGATTTAGATATCAGGAAGAAGTCATTAAAGAAAATGGGAAGGATATGTTCACGTTGAATTGGGTTTAACTAGCCTACAACACCCGGAATAATCCTTTTTCAGCACCAGAATTTCAACATGAACAGTTTAGCAGGACCATTTGAGCACAAGCATTTCATTGGAATTTAACTGACTGCTATGCATTTGAGCAAATTAACCCTTAGAAGAGGATGGTTTTTTTAAAGCCTTATGCACGTTGTACAGATACACAACATCCCGTAGAATCTCGTAGAATCACGCAGACCCGGTTGGGTATGAAAGGGGAAGTTAAGCCTTAAATCAATTTTCACCAGTTGTAGTCTTCGGGGTGCTGAGTCGAATGGTCTTGGTCCGAGGAAGCTGAGACGCTCCCTTCCTTCTTTAATCCCAATCGAACTCGCGCACTTCCACCGAAACTGGGTGACTGCGCCCTACACGTGCTCGAGCGTACACCAGTCACCTGGTCACCATGCCTGCGGGCTTTTACTTGCAGCATGTTTGGACGAGCTTATGTCACTCGAGTTGAACCTTTGAACCTTTGAGTTGAGCCTTGGTGTGAAAGTCGTCGCCTGCTGGCATGGTAACCAGGTGACTGGTGGAGCACGTGACCGCTTGTTCAACCACGTTCGATTGGGAATAAGGGCCGAACGCTACATCGCAGCCTTTTCGGACCAAAACCAGTCGACTCAGCGTCCAAAAGACTACAACATATGGGCCAAACGCGGTAATCCGTGCTTTTATAAGAACGAAATGGCGCTTTTAGTGACATTTTGCATTTGGGGTGAAACAGTTCCATGTTTTTCATGTTCGGGTATCCGAACACCAGCATTGTTTCCCACGGTTCGGGTATCGGTTCCATGCACTCTTTTCTCCAGACCAACAAAATGCGTTCGCGACAATTATTTTTTAGAAAAACATTTTTACGAGCAAGAATGAGACAAGAATGAGACATCGGAGAGTCCAAGTGCGAAGAAGATAATGACCAGAGAACCCTTTGGAAGAGTAGGGATCGTAAGGTAAGACATTTAAAATCTTGAGTAGACTTGATGTGTACATGTATTTGTACAAGAACGAGATTCTTCGAGTTTCGGTTCGAAATTTGACGGAACGGGCACCCGATTCTTTTCAGCTGGCGGTTCCAAAACCGGTTCCTTACCCGAACCGTTTCACCCCTATTTTGCATACAAATCCCCATCTAGTAGGGCGCAGTCACCCAGTTTCGGTGGAAGTGCGCGAGTTCAATTGGGATTAAAGAAGGAAGGGAGCGTCTCAGCTTCCTCGGACCAAGACCATTCGGCTCAGCACCCCGAAGACTACAACTGGTGAAAATTTGACTTTAGGCTTAACTTCCCCTTAAAATGTGCACGACCCTATTGTGTTTACTGCTATTTCCACTAAGAAATGGGCCCTGAAGGCATTTCTTACAACCCCCCCCCCCCCCCGACAAAGATCTAGCTAGTTTTTAGTTCTAACCAAAGTGAAGAAGCTGGAAAAGCGAATGTTTGCCATTAATTATGATGCTAAAATTGGTGAAATGCGCATATATATCACACAATGAATACCCAGCCGGGTCTGTACACACCTACGACCTTAGTACAGAACTTCATACATCTGTACAACGTGCATATCTGCTACTGAATCTCTTGAAGTTGCACCACATTATCTGCACGCTACGTATCTGTGGTCATGCACTGAGTGTCAGCGCAGAACATTTCCATAGCACTTCTTATCCTAGCACTGTTCAAGCCAGTGTCTGCCAATCATGTGACACGTCTGCTGAAATCACATGCTCTGCGACATTTCTCAGGTCTATAATTTGATTATGTGGGGCAGTCCTCCCTTTCATCCTGCCATTGGTTCGCCACTACAGAAAACTAAGTAAATCAAGCAGACAGTTCTTTCGCAGCTCCAGTTACAATGCATAGGCCGTCCTCCCTTTCATACTGACATTGTTTCACCAAAACAGAAAAGTAAGCAAGTCAAATCAGAACTGAGTTCTTTCGCGGCTCCAGTTTCCCTGGAAAGGCCGTCTCCATGCCGACATGACATAACAACACCTCATACATCTACCATAGCTGATCAACTGGTATCCTGTAGGCTAGGTGTTCGTTGCATAGTATACTGTCTTTGTGACTCTGTGAGTGTGTGTGTGTGTGTGTGTGTGTGTCTGTGTGTGTGTGTGTGTGTGTGTGTGTGTGTGTGTGTGTGTGTGTGTGTGTGAGTGCGTGTGTGAGCTGAAGACATACATGTACATCTAGACTACCATGTTTACATGGACACTTCAGCAACAATCAATGTAACTACATAGCACATAGCACCCAGCAATAAATACAACTACAGTCGTCCCTCTCTAATCCGGCACCTTTTGCTACGGCGTTTTCTGCTGGATTAACGCGGGTGCTGGATTAAGAAATCCTGCCCTCTGACCCGACCCTACCCAATTGCATGCATGTATCATATGTACGTCAAAACGCAGGGTTTTTCCGTGTCGACCCAAGTATTTGGTGCACGGCTTTATATTCTCAATTGTTCTCCAGGAATATACACAGTGATAAAGTGATAAAGTAAAACAGAGAACATGTTCACATGTACTCTTGCACACACACGCACACACACACACACACACACACACACCTGAAAATTGGCAGGACACTACTCCTTGCTAAAACAAGAAAGTATGGTTGACTGCCGTTGTCTCCTGGACAAGCCTAGCCTGGCCTAGGCCTGGCAAGGAGTGCACCTGTACGGTACGCGATTTACGACTGCCGGATTATAAAATCAAACTACGTGCAGTTTCAACGATTCGTTTCAAAAAGTCACTGCTGGAGGCGGAATTCAAGTGCCGGATTAAGATGTAGGAATTGAACGAAAATAATCGGTTTTGTCAGAAAGTGCCCCGGTTGGCAAGGGTTCCGGATAAACAAGTGCCGGATTAGAGAGGGACGACTGTACCTAGTACTCGGTGTACTAATCTACTGGCAGCAACCGTGGGTCCAGGCAGAACAGTACCAATAAAGGGCACATATGCATACCCTGGTCTACTCCAAGTCAACTCCGTGAGTTATGTGCACAGTGTAAGTTATGTACAAGTGCATGTACTTCGAAGTAGAAGTGCATGATCCTATGAATTTTTCACTGCTTTTTGGATGAATTGGGCAGACTAAGTCCAGGGAATTTTCTAGAATCGCCCCAACCGGTTTTCGACCGGTTGAAATTGTTGGCGACCGGTTGAAAAGTTACAAATCAGTTCCAACCGCCCGTACTTTTCTGTGGGTGAATGGAGCTGCTTATATCTTTGCTACACTCCAGCACCAAGAAATCTTTTAAATTGCTGTCGAGTGCCATATTTGGGTTGTATTTTGAAATTTTTTTCCAGGGGAGACCCCGCACCCCCCCCCCCACTCTTCATTCGAACGGAACCGGTTGGAAATTCGCACTAGAATATACCCTGGAGTCGTATGAAAAGTGGTACGACCATGGTCTTACCGGTCATAAAGTGTGTGATGCCCCTGAGTGTGGCACATAAATAACAATGATCACTGCCCAATCCGGTTGTACTAACTTAACTGCGCACCTTTCTCTCCCGCTGGTGTATTTTGTACTGACTTTGTAGGCACTCATTTCCACGGCGCTCTAATTCTCAGTGGGTTTTACTGTCAGGCTGGGATTTTCCTCGTTAACTCTATGGACGCTCAGTTTTGCCACGCTGAGAAAGGTAGTCCTAATGTACAGGACGCTGTGATGCTTGTGCTGGAATGCTAGCGCTGAAAGGCTCGTGCTGATAAACTTCGAGCATATATTTCCCTTAACTACTTGGTCCGCGTCAGCAATATTGTCGCTTATCTTTCGATAATTTGAACTTAGACTTTGGACATGAACACGTGCACTTGAAGTGATAAAACTTGGTGCGATGGACGGTAAGGTATAGAATGACAACTAGCTGTAAGGAATTTATTGTCCAAGGAAGGGTTCCTACTTTTTTCGGTCCTCTTCGTCGCTGCTCTCGACGCTGGTGACAAATATTTTTGCTCGGGTTCGACTCTCTTTCTTTTGCAAGCTCATCTCTCTTCCTCTCCGCTGCCTGGCTATTTTCTAAACAGAAGTCGATCGTGACGGTCGCCTTCTCTATAGGACTTCTCGTGGGCAGTACGACAGCCTGTGTGGTTCAAATCAGACGCCGTTCTTTGCAAGATTTATTTTGAACGACGACGACGACGCGTACAGTACTTGCAAATCTCCACGACGCGCTGGATACTCCGAGCGTTGAGTAGGAGGTAAGGGAGCTGAGATCTCAGCTTGAGGAGCGATCCCTGAGGTGAGCGATCTCGGCCGTTCAGCAAAATGGAGCTGATTCCGAGTAGCCGATTACTTTCTTGTGGCTTGCGCTGCTCTTGCCTGCACAGCGTAACAAGATAATCTATTTTGATTCAGCGCTGTATCAATCAGAATCACCCACCCGTCGCTCTCGAAATCCACTCGAACTGTAGCTAGACCTTTCAGGTACTAGTAAACTAACTTACTAACCAAAATTGGGATGAAATGGGCTGCCGAGTGAGCTTTGGCGACGTAAAAACAAAGCTGAAAGATAAGCGACAATATCGCTGACGCGGACCAAGTAGGGTTGTGCATTAATGGATGACCATTACATGGACAATACTAACCTTGAACTGTATCTCCTGGTCCTTCTCTCAATGCAATCACACCTTCATCATTCATCATTGATATCCCGGTACCTCCTGTATATGAAAATGAGATCGGAAGAATCACACAGAAATGTCTCTACGATTATTGCTTGGATTGGCGGTACATTTTAAGTTTATTGACATTATGACATTACTAAACAATATTATGCTGGTGATGTCCACAAACATGACAGGCAGGTTTAGGCTCCTTTGCTATGTTATGAAATAGAGTTTGCGACTTCGGCGATCATTTCATCAGAACATGAGCTGCTCCCAACACTGAAGCTAGCGCTTTCCCGCCGACTTTGAAAGTTCAATGGAGTTCTTGTGTGATCTGGATGGCGGTTGTGAGTCAGTCAAGTGTCAAGTCAAGTCACCGGGAGAAAGTGCCATTATGATTAGGTATGGAGGATTTCAATAAAATCCCTCATTTTCCTCACAATGGAAACCAAGGCTAGAACATAACGTATACTAAACAAATTGGAAAACAGCAAATATCATTTAGAACATTTCTGCTAGTATATTTAAAGACAACTATATTTTCATATAACCTTAAGCTGGTATGCACACTAAGACAAAGACCAGCATCATCCATTAACTAGGATTCACCATCATGGACATTCTTTAACTTGCATCACAGTCTTCAAATTGTCACTTACTATCGCTCCGTAAATCAATAGCCAAAGTCAACAGTTGGACAAGACTACTCCCATCACATCCTGCCTCATGGTCGATCTTGATCTGGAAATCTTTATCCAGTCGTTGAGTGAGCTCAGGGTGGTGCAAGTAATGAAAGAGAAGCATAAAGGAGAACACTGGGTACAGTAAAGATATCCCAATTGATGCTTCACAAGAAAGTGGAAGATCACGCACATGACCGGCCGCCTCACATGCCGTTCGATAAGTGCTGATAAACTCTTCAGCCAGGTCGGCTTCTCCAAATACTTCAGTGAGCACTATATCTGGTACAGTCGCTAGTTTGGTGATGATCTGTGGTAAGTTGGTCTTGACAACCCTTGTGAAGAAATCTACAGACAGCGAATAATACACAAGAAAAACAGGACACATTGTTGTAACCACTATGTCTGGTCCAATAGTGTGTTTTTTTCGTGTGTATGTGTGTGTTTGTGTGTGTGTGTGTGTGTGTGTGTGTGTTTGTGTACCGTAAAGTCCGCTGCAAATGCCCACCGCATTGTGCAAGATCTGCTGGCCTGTACGCACTGACCCCATGCACTGTCACTCCCACTGTACGAAAGTGCATCTCACACCGTGGCGCGAAGAGCGCTTTGCTACGGTAAACACTATGATGTCCACTTTCCTGGTTTCAAAGTCTCTTCGGGCACTAGCTACGAGCTAGCTTGTAGTGATTTTATGATGTTGTTTGTTGTATTTCGCAAATCCAAATGGGTTTTCTTCCGAATAACAAGGTAGCAAAGAGCAGAGTATTGCAGGAACCAAATACACTTCTGACGGTGTTTCAAGCCATCATTTCCAAATCACGCAACACACAAAGGCAATGGTTTTTCTCGAGCACTTCAGAGTTTTCAACAAGTTGGTAGCGACGTTGTAGGTGTAGCTTTTGTGACATCTACCCTGTTCGACTTGCAACTGCAATACTGCGACTGGTCAAGTCGTAGAATGACGCTTCGTCAGAACAATTACCGTTCCGTTCTGAAAGCGCAACATCGTCACATTCATGGCACTGCAGAAATTTCATGATTTGAAAACCAAAATAATGGAGAACGAACTTTTAGGAAACTTCACTTCTCAACTCCAAACTCCAAAACGGTCTCTTTACTGCGATTCAAATTCAAATTTACATTTACATTACTGTACACCAAATTTTCGGGCCTGGCCCATCTTCAGGAGAACGAACTACAATAACAAAGACGACCCATTTATCGGATGCAAAGGAAATCCGGACCGAAGTTTTTCTTTGCAGCGAGATAATGACAATCGCTGTTGCACAGGATCCTGGTAAGACATAGGCACTGTGTAGGCATTACAGTCGTTCTTGTACGCATTCGACCTTCATGCCAGTTTTCTACAACTAAAATGACCTGAAAAAGACGAAAATAGTATGGACCCGCTGGGGTGAGCGTTTGCTGCGAAGTGGGCGCTTGCAGCCGACTTTACGTATACACGTATGTGTGTGCGTGTATGTTTGTGTGTGTCACTGTGTGTCCCATATGGTGCAGTCGTATGTGCAGTCGATTTCCAATCGAGAGGTTGCGGGTTCAATTCCCGACGATGATGGTCGCACACGTCCTTCTTCTCTTTCTCATTCTCCTAGCTCTTCTTTCATAATCCTAGGGGCTAGGTGACTACCAACAGCCAGTGTATGCCGGAGTATGTGGTGTGGCGTGTGTCCAAAAAAAATTTAAAAAATAGAAAAATGGAAAAATGAAAAATAGGGATTCACTGGCCAGAATAAACCACTTCAATCAGCTGTGTGGTGGATACCAGGCTTAAATTAGTGGCGGTCAATTCATCAGCCTTGCAAGCTGTTGAATGGTGTAATTCCAGCACAAGTTGCTATGTCTATTAGCTGTTCGCTATCATCGCTTCCGCGATGGGCAGGTCTGAGGTCTGAGGTGTGTGTGTGTGTGTGTGTGTGTCCGGTGTGTGTGTCCGGTGTGTGTGTGTGTGTGTGTGTGTGTGTGCGCGCGCGCGTGCATGTATGCGTGTGTGTGGTACATGGTGATGGTGGTGGTGGTGGTGGTGGTGGTGTGTGTGTGCGTGTGTATGTGTGTGTATGTGTCCCATATGGTGCAGTGGTATGTGCAGCGATTTCCAATCAAGAGGTCGCGGGTTCGATTCCCGACGATTATGGTCACACACGTCTTTCTTCTCTTTCTCAGACTCCTCCTGACTTTTCTTTCATTCTCCTGGGTGGTTACCAACAGCCAGTGCATGCTGGAGTATGGGGTGTGATGTGTGCAGAAAAATATGAAATACCAAAAGTAGGGATTCACTGGCCAGAAAAAGCCACTTCATAGCTGTGTGGTGTAGACCAGGCTGAATAGTGGCGGTCAATTCTTCAGCCTTGCAAGCTGTTGAATGGTGCAATCCCAGCACAAGCCGCTATGGCGTGTAGCATCGCTATCATCGCCTCCGGCGATGGGCGTCCAATGGTCCAATGGTGTGTGTGTGTGTGTGTGTGTGTGTGTGTGTGTGTGTGTGTGTGTGTGTGTGTGTGTGTGTGTCCCATATGGTGCAGTGGCATGTGCAGCGATTTCCAATCGATAGGTTGCGGGTTCGATTCCCGACGATTATGGTCACACACGTCTTTCTTCTCTTTCTCAGACTCTTCCTGACTTTTCTTTCATTCTCCTGGGTGGTTACCAACAGCCAGTGCATGCCGGAGTATGTGGTGTGATGTGTGTGTGGGAAAAAAAAGAAAAAAAAAGAAAAAAGAAAAAGACCAAAAATAGGGATTCACTGACCAGAAAAAGTCACTTCAAATAGCTGTATGGTGTAGACCAGGCTGAATAGTGACGGTCAATTCTTCAGCCTTGCAAGCTGTTGAATGGTGCAATCCCAGCACAAGTAAGTTGCTATGGCTTCTGCCGTAGCATTGCTATCATCGCCTCCGGCGATGGGCGTCAAAGGTCAGGTGTGTGTGTGTGTGTGTGTGTGTGTGTGCGTGCGTGCGTGCGTGCGTGCGTGCGTGTGTGGTGTGTGTGTGTCTGGTGTGTGTCTGGTGTGTGTGTGTGTGTGTGTGTGTGTGTGTGTGTGTGTGTGTGTGTGTGTGTGTGTGTGTGTGTGTGTGTGTGTGTGTGTGTGTGTGTGTGTGTGTGTGTGTGTGCACGTGGTATGAAAAATCCTGGCTGGTCAGTCCCAACAGCCAGTACATGGTGGAATATGTGGTGTGATGTGTGCTGGAAAAAACGAAAACGAAAAAGTCACAGAGGGATTCACTGGCCAGAAACGGCCTCTTCAAATGGCTGTGTGGTGTAGACAAGGCTCAGAATAGTGGCGGTCAATTCTTCAGCCTTGTAAGCTGTTCAATGGTGCAATCCCAGCACAAGTTGCTATGGCTTCTGCTGCAGCATTGCTATCATCGCCTCGGTGATGGGCGTCAAAACTCAAATGGGCAAAAAGGGTGCATGTGGTGTGTGTTTGTGCACGTGGTGTGTGTGTGTGTGTGTGCATGCAGTGTCACCGTGTGTGTGTGTGTGCACGTGGTGTGTGTGTGTGTGCACGTGGTGTGTGTGTGTGTGTGTGTGTGTGTGTGTGTGTGTGTGTGTGTGTGTGTGTGTGTGTGTGTGTGTGTGTGTGTGTGTGTGTGTGTGTGTGTGTGTGCATGTAGTGTCACCGTGTGTGTGTGCACGTGGTGTGGCACAAGCATAGCAAGGCACAGCTGAGCACAAGAGGTTGAGTTGGGCTATATGGTTGCTGGTGTTGAACAACTGGTGTCAATTGATCAGAGCATGGAATGTCATGAGCTATACGTATACCCATATCCACACAGACTGTACATACACTGTATTACCATAACAAAGACTGCATTGACCTGTACACTAGGAAATAATATGCTGTATACAAATAGGTATGTTGTACATGCTGCTGCGTTTGTGTCACTCTGTTGCGGCCTGCTGCTGCGTTTTTGCTGTGTTTTTGTCATCCCTTTGTACTGTTGCTGGGGAAGCCTTAGAGGACTTGTGCGCCTCGCACTACCTCACCCAACACGTCTCCGAACCAACCCGCAAGAACAACACACTGGACTGAGTTAT
>NC_088647.1:23211435-23313935 GCF_964019385.1 Sycon ciliatum
TAGGTTACTAGGCAGACCCAGCGACCAACAGTACATGTACAAGTAGAATGTACACTGTACTAACTCCACTCAATACCCGCCATTGTCCAACTAACAACTAGTATACAATCATATTGAGCAAGTACAGTCAGCCATATTCCCAATGCACTAATGAGGTATTCCCGGTCTGACATTGTGATAGTTCAGTTTTGTGATAACCGTGTGATGCCGTCAAGCATAGAGATCAAGCAATACTGTACAACTCGTACAAGCCCACATACAGTTTACGTCAGTACAAACTTCTTGCAATCCGAGTAACTCTCCATAGTCCCAGGCAATGCAACTTTCAGACGTGAATGTGCCGCTGAGTAGGTTTTTTCCGACTATTCAGAATACAAGCGCAGAAAGAACATAGGCTAATCTCAAGAGAGAGAAAACTAAAGCTCTGCTAAAAGGAAAGGTGAATCAAGGATATCCGATAGTATTGAAATCATGAAACATACAGTACACTTGTAAATTCGAATCATACGAAGAGAAACCGCATAAAAGGTTGTAAGATCAATAAACTCATAGAATCATAATAATTATCAAGGCGCCAACAGCTAGGCTCTTCAGTGCAGCTGAGCAGCTCAAAATGTAGCCCAAAAAGGTTCACGTTTCCGTGCAACAAAGCAAAGCATACACATTATAGATAGCAAATACAAACTAGCAGTGCAGTAGAGTGTGGATTTCATTACACACTAACTTGCATTTTCAACCATTTCACTGAGCAATTAATTCTAGCAATAATACAGCATGAAGGAAAGTGTAATTCAATCATATCTACATCAGTTGGAATGCCAGCCAAAATCTCAAAACAGAGCTCATTGTGGGTACATAGCAGATCACGCCAGGTCCACCAGCAGAGTAACCTTCACAGACCCTACAGGGACAAAGCATACACAAAGAGATCGTCATAAATGCACTGAGTCCTGAAATAACACACACACACACACACACACACACACACACACACACACACACACACACACACACACACACACACACACACACACACACACACACACACACACACACACACACACACACACACACACACACACACACACACACACACACACACACACACACACACACACACACACACACACACACACACACACACACACACACACACACACACACACACACACACACACACACACACACACACACACACACACACACACACACACACACACACACACACACACACACACACACACACACACACACACACACACACACACACACACACACACACACACACACACACACACACACACACACACACACACACACACACACACACACACACACACACACACACACACACACACACACACACACACACACACACACACACACACACACACACACACACACACACACACACACACACACACACACACACACACACACACACACACACACACACACACACACACACACACACACACACACACACACACACACACACACACACACACACACACACACACACACACACACACACACACACACACACACACACACACACACACACACACACACACACACACACACACACACACACACACACACACACACACACACACACACACACACACACACACACACACACACACACACACACACACACACACACACACACACACACACACACACACACACACACACACACACACACACACACACACACACACACACACACACACACACACACACACACACACACACACACACACACACACACACACACACACACACACACACACACACACACACACACACACACACACACACACACACACACACTAAGCCTCTGATGTTTCTGGCTCTAAACATCCCATTCTCTGGAATACATTTTCACCATTAACTTCATTCAAACATTCTCTGTGAGTCTCTCAGTTTACATTTGCATACTGCACTGTCACATTGCCAGCCATACTGGATCTGTGGCAAAGCGGACAGAGAGCACACGGTTAAAGGGGAATCATGGGAACATTGGACAGGTTTCTTTGCCTCACGACATGACCGTGAACAGTTGCTAGTTCGCTGTACTCTCTACATGACAAAACTCGTTGAAAGAACCCTACAGGAATCAGGAAGGGAGTGAGACACTAGAAACCCACAAGCAGTGACTAAAGGATAGAGAAGCGAAACATCTAAGCCCACGCGGAACAACGAAACATGATGGGTTCAATGTGGTACAATTTATTAATCACGACGATATTGCCTTCATATTGTGACACACATAGAGCTTTGTTACGTACAATCAGATGGGCACTTCACTGGTTGAAGACTACACGATCATGCAAACGTGTGACACTGGCCAAAGCCTAGAAAAAAACGCACCCCTCTGTCTTGATAGCACATCATATTTCGACTAGTCCTGGGTATGAACATCATCGCTATGTTACCTATCACCCGACAGAACAGGGATGTTGTAACAAAAGCTTGCAGGCTACTGGCACTGCCATGGAGAATGTGACCTCATTTCTCCCCGAGCGTGTTTCCCTCAAAACTATTTATCTGCCTGAGCTATGACATCGTCCTGACCAAGCGAACAACAATGTAGCCGCGAAAATCTGTTCACAGGTGGAGTCCGGGATTAAACTAAATTCGCAAAGATTCGGCTAGAGACCGAGCATTCTACATCCGTAGGAACGCCACCACCCTCAAGGATCAAGGCGTGGATGCATCTCCTAAAACGCCGGGAGGTAAGTAGTTCAGACCCAGCACCAAATGGGTCAAAGACCAAAAATCACATTGGCTGCACCCGATTAACAGCAGTGCAAATGAAAGAGGAAAGCAGCAGTAGAATCTGATGTTATCAACTTACGGAGGACAGTTTCCACAGCTTTTCCTTCAGTAGGTCCACAAGCTCCTGGTGGGCCCGCTTCTCGCTTTCCTTGAGAGCGGTAACAAACAGGTGGAAGGCCTGTGCGCCGCAGCGTGGCAGTGCTTCCAAGAAGACAGAGACCTAACGCAAAACATTCCAAAACAAACACAACATTGATTTCTATCCATTATCCTGCAGCACATCACTGTCTCGTCACTACTTTTGCCCAGACATGTGAAGACCGGGAAAGAAAGTTTTAGGCTGTACAATCAAACAAACTGTCATGCTGGTATGTAGTCTGCCATTGGCCACTTTTGCACAAAATACCGAGACTTTGTGGCTTGAAATTCCAAAAGAAACTTTACATTTCCAGCCATCATGGTACAGTAAAGCCATTACCTGTAAAGGCAACCACTCGGATAAAGCCATTACCTGTAACGGCAACCACTCGGATAAAGCCATTACGTGTAACGGCAACCACTCGGATAAAGCCATCACCTGTAACTGCAACCACTCGGATAAAGCCATTACCTGTAACTGCAACCACTCGGATAAAGCCATTACCTGTAACGGCAACCACTCGGATAAAGCCATTACGTGTAACGGCAACCACTCGGATAAAGCCATCACCTTTCCTAGTAGACCACTACAATCATGACCAAGGGATGCTATTTCTAGTCACATGACCCTGGATAAGGAGACCACCTGGTAACAGACACCACATTTTGAAGGTCTCTTGAGCAGTCGTCTTGGACAGGCTTCACTGTACTTCCAATGTGTTCAATAAAAGTGGTGATACTGTTTCTGATTTGTAAAGTTCCTGAAATGTGAATGTTCACCAAAATGTATAAATGAAACTAGCATGTGACACTCAGAGTGACTACTTTGTAGCTTTGGAGCAAACTTCCACCAGTAATTCCATGAGAAGCCATTATACACTAACGCATAAGTTACCTGGTCATCACGATCATCCATAGCACGGAGTTTCTTGCAGAAGCGTTGGGTGATGATGCTCTCTGCATAGAGACGGTCCAGAATACCCTCTTCTACGTCCAAACTACACTTCAACTCCACATAGCTTGAACGCAGTACTTCCTGGTGAAGCTCAGACATCTACAGTGGAAATGAAGATAGATTCACAAAGGTATTATACGGTTCACGAAATCACGGAACTGGTTTGTGAAATTTCTGAGTGTTGGTAATGGTTGTAAAGCAATTTGTTTGTCTTTCTTGCTTTAGCTATTCAGTTTGGAGAAAAGCCCGTTAGGTAATCTCATCATGTATATCCGTGCTCAGAAAACCGGAGTTATTGTAAGTTCACAGTTCTGTGTGTATGCTGATGAATGGTCTTGGCCTCAATATGATAAGTCTCCAAACACAGGTGACGTTGCTGTTTCAAAACACACTGGATGCTAAGGTATTCTTCACTGTACAATCACCAAACAAAATTTTAGTAGAGTGTAGAGAGTAGAGTTCTTACCCCAGTCTCAAGTTGACTACTCTTGACATTACCAGTCTGGGAGGCATCAACACTAGTCTGCATGGACAGTGTCTTGTCACTGGAACACACTGATACAGGATGCAGGTCATTGCGATGCAGTGAACACTTTCCAGGACCAGGACACACACGGAATGTCTCCACGAGCTGTGACAGACCTTGCGACGGCAGGATATCCTCCACAACGTAGCACATGGCAGTGTCGGAGAGATCCTCCAAGACAGTGCACAGGTGACTGATGGCTTTCTTGCTTCCACTTGACTTGACAATAGCTCGGCTCTCCTTGACACACTCAGTGCTCACATGGCCCTCAGCACGCAAGCTTTCCATGCAGTCGCTCACATCAATCTCAGAACAGATCTTGACAGCGGCACAGTGTTTGTGCAAAGCTAGGTGATAGCATGCTGCTCTCTCAGATTCAGACTTGCCTGGAGGTAGCTGACCTGCAGCGCAAGAACACGACAAAGAAACAAACTCTAGAAATGACAGACAGGGCCCGAATTCCACCACCAATTCAACTCGGAATTAAGCACTGCTGTGATTTACAAGACAATTTTCCTGAAGACACAATGAAGAGTTCAGAGATAATGGCTTTCAGCAGCTTCATTACTAAAATTCACCAATACACCCAGCACACCAGCATGGGCGTAGACTGACTTGTGCAGGCATGTCGGTGAACCGGGTTATTCTGCCAATTTTGACACAAAACAGTCATACGGCTCACTACAAAACAGTCGTACGGCTCACAACTGTGCTCCAATATGGCAATACTCAACATACAGGTCTTAGATAGAGGGGTACCATTTTGAATGGAAAACTGGAGACTATGCCCCTACACTGTGTCACAATGTTAGTGTATATTGTGATGGCGGTACACATGGTCAATATCTTCATTTCTCAAACCGACCACTGTCTCACAAGAAAACTAAAGATGTAATCAACCTCATGGTGCATAGTGGAACCACTTTACCCTCAGCGCATACATCACTACATACTACTAGTAAACAACACGTCCAAATTGAAAAGCCGCACTATATTCCATTCGGAAGGTGAAACATTCTTAAATGTTCAGTGTTTCTCGGATTGTTTCAATGCCAGTCCGAATCGTCCCAAAATGGGGCAATACACTAATCAAAGAAAAATAATGTCTGCCAGTTGTCATAAAACCCGATCACGGGCTACGAGAAACAATGCGTAGATTGCAAGATCGCAAACGCACTTTTGGTACAGTGAAATTCAAGCGACGGGATCAGATTTAGCACACGCTATCTAAAAACATGTAGGTGGCCAGCCGTACATAAACTACTGAGTGTCGGTGTCAAGTGCAAGCTAAATTCTAAAGTGCTGGCAAGTGAAATCCAACATCATGAACACGGCACTGGCATGCTCAATACACAACAAAGCATGTTTAATGCTAGGGACGTGCATTTTCTGATCCGGACTAGATGTGAGGTTGGATTTCATTTGCCACTGTTGTATAACTGTTAGTATCATTAGAAGAACCTGTATCAATAACCCTGCTATGCATTTCGTTAAAATGAGCTGTGTCACTAACCTCCCGAACATGCAGCAGCATCTGTAACGACCGTCACTGGGTCGGACGAACAATCCTTCTCATCCATACTCGCCACCGTCTGAAAATGAAAGAAAACAAGAGTACACTGCTAAAGTAATACAAGAAAGTACCAAATGTGAGGCGTTGACCAATTGTCAAAGTACTTTGAAGTGTATAAAAAGCACAAATTGTCCGCAAGCAAGTGCAGGAAGTTTTTCTCCACGTAATTGATACCATGATTCCCGTTAATAATATTTCTTCATAGTACTGATGCTACGCAAGAGGTACACAAAAGGAAATAAGATAGGGCTGTTTCGTTGTTACTCAGTACTGATGCTACTATTCTGATGTCAAAGATTAAAAATAGAGAGGATTTAGAATACCTAGTCACATTGCATAATATGAGACGTAAGGGCGATACCAATCCATGGTATACTCACATGTGTGTCTCCAGAGAAGCATGGCCAGTAGTGCCGCACATCACTGATATCCACTGACGGACGTGCTCCAATGGTACAGCGTGGTCGCAATCCCTCCACCAGCGGAGCAAAGTGTTGACAGCCAATCTCCTCACAAGACTTCTGCTTGTGTTTGCGACACGCATCTCGGCTGAACGAGCATGGACAGCGAACAGCTCTGCCAAACTTCACATGAGTCAGGGAGAATGCCTTCAGCTTGTCGAGCTCCGACTCCAGGTACGGTAGAAGCTCGTGACAAAGCTTGATAGCTTCAGCCTCATCCTTACTTTCAGCAGCTCCAATGCCAGCGGATTCAACTGACTTTCTCCCACCGGCAGCAGCAGGAACAGGAGTAGCACTGGTGATTGAAGACTTAGCAGTTGGTCGAGCATCAGCAGGAATCTCCAGTGACAGGCGAATGCCATGCTGGAAATACTGCATGACCAGCCAGAAGCGATCCTTCACCAGAATACGTGCCGATGTGTGATAGAGGATTGGATCCACCTTTGGACTGTAGCGTTGCATACACCTCACAACACCACACCAGAATAGGGTTTGTGGAAAGTAACGATCTGCACCACTATACAGGTACATAGCTGGACTTGGCTTGCCTTTGCTCACTTCATCTTGAACACGTGCAACTCGCTCCACCAGAGCTGGTACAAAGAACTTGCGAGTTGTCACCTCTTTCATCTGACCAGGCACCTTCACAGTTGTCTTGGTGTTGTAGAACAGGGCAAAGTGCTCACCCATCTCAAACAGGAAATCACGCTGTTCTTCTGTGGCCGTGTAGCGCGATGTCATACGATTGTGCTGTGACCAGCGGTGCAGGGCAAGACTTTCAAGAAGGATACCATTCTGAGTCAGCAAGTCGTACTGTGGACGTAGACGCTTGCTCTGCATATCCTTTGGTTCAGGACAGAAGAGCAATGACATGGTCTTCAGAACCCAGTGGATGTCGATGATTACACGATCACGAAGGCGGGCATTGTGAACAAAGTGAAGCAAATGGCCAAGACCATGGTGGAACTTCACCATCTCCTGGAAATCTGACTCAGGATCATCACTGGAGATGCTACCAACAGCAATGGCCAAGCGACGTAGCTCCTCAACCGATAACCATGGTCGTTCAAACGATTTTGCAATGTGCCCAATAGAGATGGTCACAGGAAGCCAGCGGATTGGTATGGGAACGTTGAACTGATACTGCAGCTGCTGGATGATGTCTTGCCGTAGCTGAACAACTGCTGGGTCCTCTGGATCTTTACCAGCTCGTGTGTTGTCCACAAATACCACCTTGTCGATGTTGTTGGCGTATGCTTTTCCCTCTGCATTGGCCCAGATGTACTTCTTTATCTCTTCAGTTGCCTTCTTCCTTGCTTCTGGATTCTTAGGTAACTTGTCCACATGTGTGCCAATGGCAAACACGGGTACGTTGTCGCTGTCTCCAATGACCTCGTGGATAGCGTTGAACCATGTCTCCATCACATCAAAGTTGGTCTGCTCCAGGTGGTTGGAAAGCGGCAGTTCCTCACCATCTACACCAAATGTCGGCTTCGCTCTGGCCTGGAGCTTCTTTGATGCATCAAAGACGACAGCATATGCACATCTGGTGCAGGCCAGCACCATGTGCTGGATAGCAGCAAACATCTTCTGACCTGCAAAGTCCCAGACATCCATAAATGTGAGATTTTTGAGGTGTTCTGCAGTGAAAACTTCGCTTTTGCCTGTCCGCAGATCATTAATGAAACTTTCGAACTTCAATGTTGCTGAGTTGATTTCTGTCTGTAGTTGCTGGACATCTTGCTCCGGTGTCTCTTCCTTCAGCGCAGCCATTTCTGATACCTCTTCCGGCTTGGATGCAGTGGAAACATTCTGAGATTCCATGGTAGGACTGGTGGGTGATTGAGCAGAGAACCCGGTATCGGTGGTTTCATCCGCTTGCCTGAGAGTAGTTTCACTCACACTGGCTGTACCTGCTTGCTCAGTCTCAATCCCAACGGAAGGTGATGCTATGGGCGTTGATGGCGTTGAGGATGTGGACCTGGTGTTCTCGGGGATAGCGACGCCTTGTTGTCTCAGTGCTGCTACGATCTCTTTCTTCCGTTTCTCTTGACCAACAGCTCTGTGCGTCAGGGCCAACTGCTGCTGGTAAGAATCTTCAGCTTGCTTCCAGGCATACTTTAACCCTTGTTTCTCGATGGTGCAGATCACCTTCTCCAGCTCCACACCGATTGTGCTGTCGACTTGAGACATGAACGCTTGGCGCAGGAGGGATCGCAGAAAGCTGCTCTTGCCTGTGCGGCCTGGCCCGCACATTATCAGGCGCCCGTACGGTATCAACTGGACACCTTCCTTGATCAGTTCACTTAGAGCTGCTGCGTACTGGCCATTATCAGCTGCACAAAATATACACATACACCAGAACAAAGCACAATACATTTGATGTAGATGTGAGGAAGAAGTTATTGAAGAAACTGGGAAGGATAAGTTCAGAATGAAATGGGTCTAGCTAGCCTACAACACCCGGATTAATCCCATTTCAGCACCAGAACTTCAACATGGACAGTTTAGCACGACCATTTGAGCACAAGCATTTCAGTGGAATGTTACGGACTGCTGTGCATTCGAGCAAATTAAAGCTGAGAAGAAGGTGGTATTGAATCTCTTGAAGTTGCATCAAATTATCTGCACACCACGTGCCTGTGGTAATGCACTGAGTGTCAGTGCAAAACATTTCCGTAGCACTTCTTATCCTAGCACTGTTCAAACCAGTACCTGCCAATCATGTGACACGTCTGCTGAAATCACATGCTCTGCAACATTTCTCATTGTCTATTACAGTCAACTTGGCTAATAACGACTGCGGATATAACGACAACTCGCGAATAACGACAGAATTTCTATGCCCAGAGCAAAGTCCCATCTAGCTGTATTATATTTTTCTTCGGATACAACGACTATCTGAATAACGACATTTCGCGGATAGCAACATGCTTTTAGTGCCCCGAGGTCATATTCACTGCTTGAATAACGACTTTCTGGGCTTTTGACAGCTATTTCAAGTACCTGTCATGCAGCAGTAATACCAGAACCCATGGTGATGGATAAAGGCACACATGCAAGAAGATGCAGCCAAGGGGGGGGGGGGGGGCTTTATTTTTTATATTTTTTGCTTCAAAATAATTTGGGTGATGTCATGTAGTTGTACATGATTGTAAAGTAATCATCATACATGTACATGATTGTGCATGTCCCTGTACCTGTAGATGGCTGCAAAAGGCTAATTTTTCAATCTATTTCCCTTGCATATTGACTTTATAGTTCCTTTCAATCGTAATATGAAAATAAAGTACACAATGCATAGAGCAGGAAAAGAGCTTCATTTTGATACGCATGTCATACTAGACAAAATACGGGTTCACATACATTCAAATGGGACTTCGGGTATAAGGACACTTCGCGAACAAGGACACTTTTCTGATGCTCAGCCGAGTGTCGTTATTGGCAAAGTTGACTGTATTTGATTATGAGGGGCATTCCTCCCTTTCATACTGCCATTGTTTCACCAGTACAGAAAACTAAGTACATTAAGCAGACAGTTCTTCCGCAGCTCCAGTTACAATGCAGAGGCTGTCCTACCTTTCGTACTGACATTGTTTCACCACAACAGAAAACTAAGTAAGCCAAGTAGACATTTCTTGCGCAGCTCCAGCTACCATGGAAAAGCCGTCACCGTGCCGACATGACATGTCAACACCTCATACATCTACCATAGCTGATTAACTAGTATCCTGTAGGCTAGGTGTTCGTTGCTTAGTATACTGTCTTTATGACTCTGTGAGTGTGTGTGTGTGTGTGTAACGGATTTCGTCTTGTATTGATTTACGCATGTCGTTGTATTTGGTTCTTGTCTGGTGGAGTCCAGTGTCTGATGTCATATATGGTCTAGGTGTACGCGCGAGTATGGTGTGATGTGTGACGTTTATGGTATGTGGTGCATGCAGGAGTACGCGTTGTCAGAGTGTGAGGATGTGCTTCCGTCTGTGTGAGAGTGACTGTCAAGTGAATGCAGTACATGCGCAGTGCTAGTTTGGTCTGGGAATGAGAGTCGTGTGTGATTCGTCCGTGGTCTGGTTGTCTTGGTCTTGGTCATGTGTTCTGTACGTATTAGTCCCTGATTGGTCGTCACGATTTGTCCTCGGTTTATTACTGCTTGTTCTTTGTTGATCCTCTGAGTCTTTTCCCGGGAGTCTTTCCCGTCGTCGTTTTCTGTCTAGTCCTTTCGTCTCTCTCTCCTCCTGCGCCCTCGTCATTTCTTGGTATAATATAAGAGTATTGAAGATACAATCAAGAGTTTGCGTTGTTGTGTGGCGAGGGCCAGGGGGAGAAGCATTTCCGTTACAGTGGCGCCCAACGTGGAGACTGGCTCGAACCTGATTCTACTTCTCCACAAGTAGTTTATGCTCGCCGTGGTCCTTTCGTTTCTCCTTTCAGTTTTGTCGACGTGTGGCGACTTTATTATTTTTATTTCGGCAAGCGGAACTGGTCGTTCATCAGGCTGGTTCAACCTCGCGCTGCACTACAAGCAAGCCTCTTTCCCGGTGAGTCAATCCCAGTTATGGCTTTCGCTGTAGTTTATTCACTTGCCTGCCTATTTTGTTGTCGTAAGCATTACTGCACGGACACACCCAGGGCCCGGGTGCTGTGGGTTTTGTTTTTGTTGCTTGTTATCTTTTCGCGCTATCGTTCCGATACCATCAGTCTTTGTGACGGCGATCCGGTTCTTGTGTCTCTCTTGTGTCTTTCTGTTTTGGGTTTTGGCAGTCAGTGTACGTATATTTGCTGGGGTTTGTGCAGTTTCTTGATTAGCCTTTCAGTGTAGTCGTGTACCTGTTTGGTTTGTCAGCTTAGTTCGGTTTGGTCTTTCAGTGAGCGTCTTTTGTTTATCTTGTTTTGTGTCGACCTGCGGGTCTGCCCGGTTTGCCCTGTGGATGTCCGATCATGGTGAGCCACGGTCCGCTTCGTGAGCTGGTGGGCTCCTGTGTCTAGTATTTAGTTTGTCAGGGAATTGTAAAATAAAAGTATTATGGGTCGTGGGACGACAAGAGGATCATACGGGGTCGTGGGACGACACGATGGTCCGACATCGGGAAAGTGTGGGACACTTATGCCGGCTTAGAGCCGAGGGTTTTGTAAAAAAAAAAAAAAAAAACAAAAAAAAAAAAAAACCAAAAAAAAAAAAAAAACAAAAAAAAAAAAAAAACGATGTTGATGCCGGCTCCGCGCCGAGGTTATGTTTTGTTTCACTGATTGACTACATGCCTGCTGTTTTCTGCTGTTCCGTCTGTGTGATTTGTACATGTTCTACACTGCGCTTCCCTATCGAACTGGCAAGTCGACCAAGGCAAGGGACCTACTCACCGTACTCAGCCTCTGCACGTTCCCTGCCGCCTGCTCATCATTCTCCTCCTGTTGTCTTGCTTCTTTTCTCGGATTTTTGTCATTTGTTCTTTATTTTTCCGAGAGTCGAGGTCGACTCTCGCCGGAGCGGAGGGCTGTGTAACGGATTTCGTCTTGTATTGATTTACGCATGTCGTTGTATTTGGTTCTTGTCTGGTGGAGTCCAGTGTCTGATGTCATATATGGTCTAGGTGTACGCGCGAGTATGGTGTGATGTGTGACGTTTATGGTATGTGGTGCATGCAGGAGTACGCGTTGTCAGAGTGTGAGGATGTGCTTCCGTCTGTGTGAGAGTGACTGTCAAGTGAATGCAGTACATGCGCAGTGCTAGTTTGGTCTGGGAATGAGAGTCGTGTGTGATTCGTCCGTGGTCTGGTTGTCTTGGTCTTGGTCATGTGTTCTGTACGTATTAGTCCCTGATTGGTCGTCACGATTTGTCCTCGGTTTATTACTGCTTGTTCTTTGTTGATCCTCTGAGTCTTTTCCCGGGAGTCTTTCCCGTCGTCGTTTTCTGTCTAGTCTTTTCGTCTCTCTCTCCTCCTGCGCCCTCGTCATTTCTTGGTATAATATAAGAGTATTGAAGATACAATCAAGAGTTTGCGTTGTTGTGTGGCGAGGGCCAGGGGGAGAAGCATTTCCGTTACATGTGTGTGTGTGTGTGTGTGTGTGTGTGTGTGTGTGTGTGTGTGTGTGTGTGTGTGTGTGTGTGTGTGTGACTCTGTGTGTGTGTGTGTGTGTGTGTGAGCTGAAGACATACATATACATCTAGACTACCATGCTTACATGGACACTGCAGCAACAGTCAATGTAACTACATAGCACATAGCACCCAGCACTAAATACAACTGCCTGGTACTCTGTATACTAGTCTACTGGCAACAACTGTGGGTCCAGACAGAACAGTACCAGTAAATAGCGCATAATGGCATATGCTTACCCTGGTCTACTTCCAGTCAACTCCAGGAGTTGTGCGCACAGTGTTTGCACAAGTGCATGTAGGAGCGCATGTTACGAAATGATTACTGATTTTAGGAAAAATTGCGCAGACCACGTCGGACGACCTTTGTCTCACCGGTCATAAAGTGTGCGACGCCATTGAGTGTAACACTTAATAACAGTGATCACTGGCAGAATCAGGTTTTGCTAACTTAACCACACGCTTTTCTGTCTCTCTGGGGTATTTTGCGCTGACCTTTTGGGCACTCATTTCCACGGCGCTCTAATTCGCAGAAGGATTTACTGTCAGGCTGAGATGTTCCTCGGTAACTCTGTGGACACTCAGTTTCGCCGGCCGCGCTGAGAAAGGTAGTCCTAATTCGCAGGACACTGTAAAGCTTGCGCTGGAATGCGAGCGTAAGGCTCGGGCTGACAAACTTTGAGTATGCATTCCCCTAAAATAGGGCCGTGCATTAATGGAGGACCACTACAAGGACAGTACTGACCTTCAACTGCATCTCCTGGTCCTTCTCTCACTGCAATCACACCTTCATCATTCATCATTGACATTGCGGTACCTGCTGTATATGAAAATGAGATCAGAAGAATCCGGCACAATAGAATTACTAAACAAAATGCTGGTGATTTTCACAAACATGACAGGCAGGTTTAGGCTACTTTACTTTGCTATGAAATAGAGTTTGCGACTTCGGCGATCATTTCATCAGAACATGAGTTGCTCCCAACACTGAAGCTAGCGCTTTCCCGCCGACTTTGAAAGTTCAATGGACTTCTTGTGTGATCTGGATGGCGGTTGTGAGTCAGTCAAGCGTCAGGTCAAATCACCGGGAGAAAGTGCCATTATGATTAGGTATGGACGATTTCAATAAAATTCCTCACAACGGAAACCAAGGCTAGAACATAACGTATACCAAACAAATTGGAAAACAGCAAATATCATTTAGAACATTTCTGCTAGTATAAGACAACTGTATTTTCATAATAACCTTCAGCTGGTATGCACACTAATACAAAGACCAGCATCATCCATTGACTAGGATTCACCATCATGGACATTCTTTAACTTGCATCGCAGTCTTCAAATTGTCACTTACTATCGCTCTGTAAATCAATAGCCAAATTCAACAGTTGGACAAGACTACTCCCATCGCATCCTGCCTCACGGTCGATCTTGATCAGGAAATCTTTATCCAGTCGTTGAGTAAGAGGATGGTGGAAGGAATAAAAGAGAAGCACAAAGCTGGACACTGGGTTCAGTAAAGCCGCCCCAATTGCTGATTGACAGCAAAGTGGAAGATCACGCACATGACCGGCCACCTCACATGCCGTTCGATAAGTGCTGATACGCTCTTCATCCAGGTAGGCACCTACAAATACTTCAGTGAGCACTATATCTGGTACGGTCGCTAGTTTGGCGATGATCTGTGGAAAGTTGCTCTTGACAACACTTGTGAAGAAATCTACAGACAGCGAATAATACACAAGAAAAACAGGACACATTGTTGTAACCACTATGTCTGGTCCAATAGTGTGTGTGTGTATTTTCGTGCGTATGTGTGTGTGTGTTTGTGTACCGTAATGTCCGCTGCAAATGCCCACCGCATTGTGCAAGATCTGCTGGCCTGTACGCACTGACCCCATGCACTGTCACTCCCATTGTACGAAACTGCATCTCACACCGTGGCGCGAAGAGCGCTTTGCTACGGTAAACAATGTCCACTTTCCTGGTTTCAAAGTCTCTTTGGGCACTAGCTATGAGCTAGCTCGTAGTGATTTTAAGATGTTGTTTGTTGTGTTTCGCAAATCCAAATGGGTTTTTCTTCCGAATAACAAGGTAACGAAGAGCAGAGTATGGCAGGAACCAAATATACTTCTGATGGTGTTTCAAGCCATCATTTCCGAATCACGCAACACGCAAAGGCAAGGGTTTTTCTCGAGCACTTCAGAGTTTTCAACAAGTTGGTAGCGACTTTGTAGGTGTAGCTTTTGTGACATCTCCCCTGTTCGACTTGCAACTGCAATACTGCGACCGGTCAAGTCGTCGAACGATTCTTCGTCAGAACAATCACCGTTCCGTTCTGAAAGCGCAACATCGTCACATTCATGGCACTGCAGAAATTTCATGATTTGAAAACCAAAATAATGGAGAACGAACTTTTAGGAAACTTCACTTCTCAACTCTAAACTCCAAAAACGGTCTCTTCACTGCGATTTAAATTCAAACTCCAATTTACATTACTGTACACCAAATTTTCGGGCCTGGCCCATCATCAGGAGAACGAACTACAATAACAAAGACGACTCATTTATCGGGTGCAAAGGAAATCCCGACCGAAGTTTTTCTTTGCAGCAAGATAATGACAATCGCTGTTGCACAGGATCCTGGTAAGACATAGGCACTGTGTAGGCATTACAGTCGTTCTTGTACGCATTCGACCTTCATGCCAGTTTTCTACAACTAAATTGACCTGAAAAAGACGAAAATAGTATGGACCCGCTGGGGTGAGCGTTTGCTGCGAACTGGGCACTTGCAGCGGACTTTACGTATACACGTATGTGTGTGCGTGCGTTATGTGTGTGTGTGTGTGTGTGTGTGTGTCCCTGTATGTCCCATATGGCACAGTGGTATGTGTAGTCGATTTCCAATCGGGAGGTTGCGGGTTCAATTCCCGACGATTATGGTCGCACACGTCTTTCTTCTCTTTCTCATTCTCCTAGCTCTTCTTTCATAATCCTGGGTGGCTACCAACAGCCAGTGTATGCCGGGGGATGTGGTGTGGCGTGTGTGTCCAAAAAAATTAAAAAATTAAAAAATTAAAAATAGAGATTCACTGGCCAGGATACGCCACTTCAATCAGCTGTGTGTTGGATACCAGGCTAAAATTAGTGGCGGTCAATTCATCAGCCTTGCAAGCTGTTGAATGGTGTAATTCCAGCATAAGTTGCTATTTCTAATTAAGCTATTCGCTATCATCGCTTCCGCGATGGGTAGGTCTGAGGTCTGAGGTGTGTGTGTGTGTGTGTGTGTGTCTGGTGTGTGTGTGTGTGTGTGTGTGTGTGTGTGTGTATGTGTGTGTGTGTGTGTGTGTGTGTGCACGTGACGTGTGGTGCAGTGGTAGGTGCAGTCGATTTCCAATCGATAGGTTGCGGGTTCAATTCCCGACGATTATGGTCGCACACATCTTTCTTCTCTTTCTCGGACTCTTCCTGACTTTTCTTTCATTATCCTCGGTGGTTACCAACAGCCAGTGTATGCTGGAGTATGTGGTGTGGTGTGTGTGTGTAGAAAAAAAATGGAAAATGAAAAAATGAAAAATAGGGATTCACTGGCCAGAAAAAGTCACTTCAAACAGCTGTGTGGCCCGGCTAAAAATAGTGGCGGTCAATTCATCAGCCTTGCCAGCTGTTGAATGGTGTAATCCCAGCACAAGTTGCCAAGTCTACCATAGCTGTTCGCTATCATCGCTTCCCCGATGAGCATGTCTGAGGTCTGAGGTGTGTGCACGTGGTATGAAAAATCCTGGGTGGTCAGTCCCAACAGCCAGTACATGGTGGAATATGTGGTGTGATGTGTGCTGGAAAAAACGAAAACGAAAAAGTCACAGAGGGATTCACTGGCCAGAAATGGCCTCTTCAAATGGCTGTGTGGTGAAGACAAGGCTCAGAAAAGTGGCGGTCAATTCTTCAGCCTTGTAAGCTGTTCAATGGTGGAATACCAACACAAGTTGCTATGGCTTCTGCTGTAGCATCGCTATCATCGCCTCGGTGATGGGCGTCAAAACTCAAAAGGGCAAAAAAGGTGCATGTGGTGTGTGTGTGCATGCAGTGTCACCGTGTGTGCATGCAGTGTCACCGTGTGTGCATGCAGTGTCACCGTGTGTGTGTGCACGTGGTGTGGCACAAGCATAGCAAGGCACAGCCGAGCACAAGAGCTTGAGTTGGGCTATATGGTTGCTGGTGTCGAACAACTGGTGTCAATTGATCAGAGCATGGAATGTCATGAGCTATACGTATACCCATATCCACGCAGACTGTACATATACTGTATTACCATAACAAAGACTGCATTTGACCTGCACACTAGGAAATAATATGCTGTATACAAATAGGTATGTTGTACATGCTGCTGCGTTTGTGTCACTCTGTTGCGGCCTGCTGCTGCGTTTTTGCTGTGTTTGTCACCCCTTTGTACATGCTGCTGCACCGTCTTCTGACCCCCCCCCCCCCTCCCCCCAGTGTACACACGTTTCCGTACTTGTCGCCGCTTTTGTTGTCTTTGTCTGAATGTCATCTTCATACTTCCGCCACCCCACCGCAATGTGCGCTGATCTTTTCCATAGTAAGTTTGTCATGTTGCCTTAAACTGGCCACATTCTCATTGCGGACAGGATCAGTGTGTATTTGAGAGACACGATCTGCCTAGCAAGAGTAATCTGAAGGCTTTTCTACTCTCGTATGGCGTAAGAGAAATCACAAATTGGCTGCGGGCACAACATCAAATTCTAAACAATAGCACGTCACAGCCTAAGGACCAGCAGAGCACTTTTCCCGAACCAGCCTCTCCATAGTATTTCAGCAGAAATCCATTGGAACAAAAATAGATCTCAACTCAGAGTTGCATGGTACTCAAGCTCTGCACGTTGTGCAAGCTCTGCAATCTCACCAGTATTCACGGTTCATTTGTAGCCATTCAGCTCTACAGGTCCAGACGGAACAATGACATAATGTGAGCTACTGGTATTTCACTTGTTCAGACTTTGGCAGGAGATGGAGAACTTACAGTGCAGGATCTTGAAACAAAAAGCACTCCAATTTGAAACTGCGTGCTGCAGGCTAGTACAGCGCCGGCTTCCGCGGATAGCAACTAGTGGGTACAGGACCTCGCGATCGCAGCAATGCGTACAGGTTTTCCATGCACGAGCCTACATGTCGGGCATGCGTGCACTAGCTGCGCAAATTGGTTTTGCATGCAAATCACGGGAGCACGGAAATTGAAAGTTTCACACATCGTATGACTCATTTTCTTTTGTGTGTGTCTGTATCACTCGATGTTGATTATATAGGAGAGGGTTTGAGTCCCCATTAGCTTGAGTCATCATCAAACGTCCGCTACGAAAGATGTCTTTTCCCTTTCTAGATACTTGGATCCAATTTTTGACGTACTGTTTAGCCAATGTCAAGGAATGATTGATCACAGGCTCTTAAAAAATAAGTGCACATTTCGGTGTTGCGGAGGAAGTATATTTTTAGACTACATTTGAACTCAGAAAAAGTGTGCACTCATATAATAATATAACTTTCGTGTAGCCTTGAGTATTGCAAATGCATTGCTTGATAATTTGACTGTATACAGCGTATGTGACATACATGCTCAGTTTTAGTCAAAAGTCCATGAAGCGTAACAAAGATTGATGGATCTTTGCACCAAACAATACTTGGCATCAGTTGATCAAGTAAAGATCTACACGTCTCGTTATTAAACTTACATAGCACGATTACACTAAAGTAAGTGCAATCATGTTCATTTCATTACTTTTGAACAGATGTCACGTATTGACTAAAACCCGTGGCACGATGGTACAATGCATGAGCGGTAATTATCTTACATCGGCTCAACCACATTGTTCATTCCCATTGATGGTATGCCGGTTCTACAGTCCATTCATAAAAATATGGTTCCTGGCTCTGGCGAGCTCCCGTATTTGGCGATCTTCGTGATATTATCGTACACAGCGCAGTGCTGCAATTTTTTTAATTTGAACCCGGGTCCAAAAGGGTACCTGAACTGGGGTCGAAAAGCACAATGAACTGTTGCAGGCGGGGTCAAACGGCCTGGATTTTGATGGTGTTTCCCAAATCAGTGCTTTTGGGGCAAAACCTGACCGAAATCCTATTCTTGTTATGGCTTGCTTTTTGGATAAAGAGACTTCAGAAACATTTTTTTGGAAGAGGAATCCATAGGGGATTGCAGAAAAACATTCTAAAAAAAACTCAAAGATTGACCCATTTATGGCCAAAGGCTAGAAGTCCATCTTTTTATGAATATACAGTCGTCACTCTCTAATCCGGCACCTTTTGCTACGGCGTTTTCTGCTGGATTAACGAGGGTGCTGGATTAAGAAATCCTGCCCTCTGACACGGCCCTACCGCATGCATGTATCATATGACGGTACGTCAAAACGCAGGGTTTTTCCGTGTCGACCCAAGTATTTGGTGCACGGCTTTATATTCTCAATTGTTGTCCGGGAATATACACAGTGATAAAGTGATAAAGTAAAACAGAGAACATGTTCACATGTACTCTTGCACACACACGCACACACACACACCTGAAAATTGGCAGGACACTACTCCTTGCTAAAATAAGAAAGTATGGTTGGTTGACTGCCATTGTCTCCTGGACAACATTGACCAGACTGGTCTAGCCTGGCCTGGCAAGGAGTGCACCTGTACGGTATGCGATTTACGACTGCCGGATTATGAAATCAAACTACGTGCAGTTTGAGCGATTCGTTTCAAAAAGTCACTGCCGGAGGCGGAATTCAAGTGCCGGATTAAGATGTAGGAATTGAACGAAAAAAATCGGCTTCGTCAGAAAGTGCGCCGATTGGCGAGGGTTCCGGATAAACAAGTGCCGGATTAGAGAGGGACGACTGTACTGTAGTTCTACTCTACAGAATAGAATGCATGATCTTGTATAATGTTGTAACATGCACCAGCATAACATCACACATAACATGTATGTAAAGATTTCTTCAATGTACAGTATTGCACGTGCTATCTTCATTTACAAGGTGTATACGAGTATGCAACAGGTATACTTATGCTATGATACTTATGCAGCAAACAGGTCACAATACAAATGGACTACTGTGCTCACTATTTCATATTTCCCGCTTCTTTGTCTGTATAGATCATTCAGATTTTTCCATCAACTATAGAAGAGCGCATGCTCCAGTGTTTCCTGTCTTCCAATACTTCTTCTCATAGTAATACTCATGAGACTACAAGGTAGTCTTCTGAGAGTGCTTAGGGAAGGTATTGGGTTGCCAGAGCAGCTAACAAGTGAAGTGGTGCAATTCCACGTGTATGAAGTATGAACTTTACATACAAAATGCCATGACATCATTGCACTACTTCCCTGCTTAAATTAACTGGGTGCAAGTGTTAGAACTAACTTTATGGCAATCTTTTACTCACAAGGATCCTTGACATCTTCATTAGGATGATCATTCTTACGAGCTTTCCAAATTCTCTCCAGCAATCCACCAACCGCAACATTGGACGGGAACGATGAAGACTGGATGTCTTGAATGAAGCTCTGGACGCCTGATGGTCCTCTCTTGTAGGTAATAACCCAGGCAACATATGCAACTAAACTCCCCTTTGCTGAACTCCTACTACTAATGGTGGTGTAATTGGCCTTCAAACTCATCACATTGCTCTTCAGCATGGGATCTCTGCTGATACGTGGATGATGTTCATCAATTGCCATGACGACTTTGTCGAATGCTTCATGTGAAATCTTGCATCGAGCTATGTCATGCCATGCTGGCAGGACAACATCATCCCAGAAGTCAAACGGCATCGTTCTAAACACAAAGTTATACAAAACAAAACAAAAACAAGAACATGAATATGCCTCTTCTGACCGTCGATGAATTTGCTGAAAGAGAATTCAAGTATGAATGACAATCAGCCAGAAGACCGGCTGTACAGTGTAACACAATACAGGTACATGTATACACATATCATTATGTTAACACTCCCCCCCCCCCCCCACACACACATACACACACAGCATAGAGATGATTGACCCATGTGTATGGAGACAAATATTGCCATGTACCACGTACACCATACCACCACTCCTTACACTGTCACTGCTGGTTCTCCATAGCCACATACGAGTATTATGTAAAACTCACATAATTCATTTTTGGTAAACTAAACACACTTCACCTACAACACAGTCCTCTGTTCTACACCACTACTGTTCATATGTACACACAATCATTTCACTACATCATGGGTAAAAGATATTCATGGTTCAAGTGATACTCAGTTTGACTGAGTTTTGCGAATCCGCAGGAACTCCACCACCCTCTATGGATCAAGGGTGCAGATGCAGATTTTAAAGGGATGGGAGGTGAGTTGATCACTGATCAGACTCACAACCAAAGAGGTCAAAATCAGAAAATCCCATTCACTGCATTCATGGTGAACTCCATTGTATGTAAACACTGTGTGAATGACAAGAGGCAGGGGTGTTGGAATGTATTTTATGATGGTACTGTCAGCCACCTGAAGTACAATTTACTCGTGGGGTTGGGGTGGTTCCTATGAAAATTTCGAAATTTAGATCCCAGATCAGTGTGTTTTATTGATTCAGAGGGTACCCGGGGTGAAGAGTGGTACGGTCAATACCATAGTGACCATAGCGTGTCCGACGCCCTGCAAGAGGTTCATGTATAAGGTTTCGTGAAATATTACAATAGAGACGAATTTACAAGTACCTGCGTACAGGAGAAGTATTCATCAGTTTGAGGACAGTGTTCAGGGTCAGGAATGTCCTTAGCAGGTGCAGTTGAATGCTCTTCTCAAAACAAAACAAATCACGGTTCGCGTCAGACTCGGCTAAAGGCCGTGTTTTCCACATCCGTAGGATTGCCGACACCCTTCAAAGATCAAGGCTCTTCTCAAGATGAAGTCAGTAGAACTGCGATGGCCCTTGTGAAGTTGTGAAGCGCATTATCCTTTGCAAGATCGGACTCGGATGGAGAGCCAAGGATTAATTAATGGAAAAATACAAAGGACCTAGGAACTAAAAATTATGCTATAATGTCCACTAACACAACCAGTTACTAAACAATCAGCTCCTGCGATAACATTGCACGCCACTGACCGACTGTACTGACGTTCTACAACTAACTGTCTGACTGTTTAGTAACTGGTGGTGTTAGTGGACAATAGCGTAACTTGTAGTTCATTGGTCCTTTTCATTTTCTTTAATTATTATCTTTTGCCTTTGTCATTTCCCTATATCTCTGCACTAGTGTTGTAGTACGTTCCATAGAGTGAATTTGACTTGCAATACAACTACATGTAGGTATCGCTAACACGGGTTTTCTTCACGTCTTGAAAATCTAAATCAATTCTCCACATAGGATAACTCCAACCCATCTTGCCAGCCTGGCAATAACTGACTGTACTGCTTGAAGGTTTCAAGGTCTACCCCTCTTAGTCATGTGACATTTTTACAGAGTGTATACATGCACTGTACCTTACCGTAAATACTGGATAGCTGCAGATACAGTGCAGCTTCGGTTTTCCAGCACAAGTCGCACTAGTGGCTTATCATCAACACATCACTCTGACTCGAGAGAAAACAACGCAACAATGTTACCGTTGTCGTTTAGACCTCGTTGTCACCGACGGACACACGAACCGACAATGATTTTTTTCCATGATACTGAACAGGTCTACTTTCTCTGGTTCTGGGACAAGGGTATGCCCAGGAGACTACAGTGTACAAAACTGCTATCAAACACAATGGTGCTGTACCTCTTCTTTGCAGATAAACGGACCGGTAATAACTGCGTCTTCACCAAACACACACACACACACACAAACCGACGCAGGTGCAGTGCAGATGCTACGGGAACAGCTATGTATGATGATTTCCGTAGTGGCCGGCTTGGGTCGTTGGTGGCTACCGCGTCCCGCGGCCCGGTGGATCGATCCGAAGGTCGTTACGGACAGAGCCGGTTTGGCGCCTTCGTTTTGGCCTTAGGGGGGGGGGGGGGGGGGGCGGGGGCATGCATTCATTGCGCGTGAGATTCGCAGAGTCTCTGCATTCTCAACAACAATGGTAACCACTGGTAACTGGGCGGGGTAAGGACAATCGTTGCTATGGTGAATCATGTATTGTGAAAATGACACGAAAAAGGAACCAACACTTGCATGGGATACATGTAATGATGTATACAGCATCGGCTACACGGTACACCCAAATGATTTTCTAATTATCAATTTTCCCTAAACTCCAAGGCAACCACTGAAACATACAGTATGATTCACTTCTCCAACCCCAACAAAGGTCTCTTCACTGCGAAAAAACATTCCACCAAATTTTCGGGACTGGCCCTTCAATAGGCTGAAAACACAAACAAAAACCAGGAACCCACCGTCTCTACACAAGTCATACATACATGGAGACAGGCGGTATGCTGTACATACTCGCAAACGCCTCCCAAAACTAAATCTCTTAGGAAACCAAAAGAGGTGAGTACTGTCGGCCGCCCAAGAACGGCCAGGCTAGAATTTCACCACGCACAGCATACCAATGTATACACGGTGACTCAAATGTGCATTGAGTACACTATACACGTACATGAAAATAAGAGCAGTTTTCATGTAGGTTACTAGGCAGACCCAGCGACCAACAGTACATGTACAAGTAGAATGTACACTGTACTAACTCCACTCAATACCCGCCATTGTCCAACTAACAACTAGTATACAATCATATTGAGCAAGTACAGTCAGCCATATTCCCAATGCACTAATGAGGTATTCCTCTGACATTGTGATAGTTCAGTTTCGTGATAACCTTGTGATGCCGTCAAGCATAGCCCATCAAACAATACTGTACAACTCGTACAAGCCCACATACAGTATACGTCAGTACAAACTTCTTGCAATCCGAGTAACTCTCCATAATCTCAGGCCATGCAACTTTCAGACGTGAATGTGCCGCTGAGTACGTTGTTTTCGACTACCCAGACTACAAGCGCAGAAAGAACATAGGCTAATCTCAAGAGAGAGAAAACTATAAGCTCTGCTAGTGAGGAAGGTGAATCAAGGATATTCGATAGTATTGAAATCATGAAACAGACAGTACTCTTGCAAATTCGAATCATGCGCAGAGAAACCGCATAAAAGGTTGTAAAATCAATAAACTCATAGAATGATAATAATCATCAAGGCGCCAACAGCTAGGCTCTTCAGCGCAGCTGAGCAGCTCCAAACGTATCCCAAAAGGGATCACGCTTTCGTGCAACAAAGCAAAGCATACATAAAATTATAGATAGCAAATACAAACTAGCAGTGCAGTAGAGTGTGAATTTCATTACACTCTAACTTGCATTTTCAACTATTTCACTGAGCAATTAATTCTAGCAATAATACAGCATGAAGGAAAGTGTAATTCAATCATATCTACACCAGTTAGAATGCCAGACAAAATCTCAAGACAGAGTAAAAACCGTGACAACTGGAAAATGTCTTGGAATACCTGAACAAACTTGATCAGAAACATTACCACCGTTCAGTAGAGTCTGCACACACCATTCACTGATACAGCTCGTTTTGGGTACATAGCAGCTCATGGCGGGTCCACCAGCAGAGTAACCTTCACAGACCCTGTTGTGACGAAAGCACACACACAAAGAGACATTCATCAATGCACTGAGTCCTGGAACAATACACGTACTAAGCCTCATGTTGACGGCTTCAAACAACATTGTACATCACGAACTTCGTTCTAACGTTCTCTGAGACTCTCCGTACATTTGCATACTGGACTACTGTAAAAGCAGAAATTTTCGGTGGTGTAATATTTTCGGGATACTCTCCAAAATCGGCGGTTCCGTGGAGGGAAATTTTCGGTAAACCCGTTTTCCAGGTTAGTGTACTAGTACTATACCGGCATTTTCGGTGCGTTTTATTTTCGGTAAAAATTTCGGCACCGAAGTTACCGAAAATAAAACACCACCGAAAATTTCTGCTTTTACAGTACCACATTACCCAACCATGCCGCATCTCTGCCAAACTGGACATAGAGCAGAGCATAGGATGTCTGTGTGAGTGTGTGTGTGGGGGGGGGGGGGGAGAGAGACTATGAGAACATAATGGATGGCAAGAGTCTACTCAACATGTCCACAAATCATACATGTAGTTAGCTGCTTGCTCTGCGCACCCCCTCCCCCCCCCCCCCCCCCCACACACACACATACCCATGAGTCTGGCCTCATTGGTGCAGAAGTGTGCTTCCTTGAAATTGCTTTCCCAATTCAAGTAAGGGATTGGACCAAACAAACAACAATGCAGCCTTGAAAATGAAAATCCTCTGACAAGTACAGCTGGTGATAAAAAAAGGAAGCACAGATGGAAATATTGTCATACCACTGAACAACAGTATGCTTACAGAGGATATCTCCAGTAGCTTCAACTGGAGGAGATCAGCAAGCTCCTGGTGGGCCAGCTTCTCACTCTCTTTCAGAGCGGATACAAACTGACGGAATGCCTGTTTGCCACAGCCTGGTAGTGCTTCCAAGAAGACAGACGCCTGAGACACAACATTCCAATAAAATAGAGCCAGTTACCACAGTACACAACAACGACATCATTCATTAGTTACAGGAAAGGACCAAACGGAAAAAGTCTGAAATATAATTATGACTATCACCACCAGGACTCAAACCAGGGACCCTCGCTTATGGCCAGCGATGCTCTACACAAGCTATGCTGTGGTGGTCATCCGAGCAGTGACCGTTCAACATTTTCTTCAGACTTTCAAAACTCTCGCTTCTTGTGCATCCACACAGGCTGGTGAGACGCAGCACTCACTGTAACCCACACACTCAGTTCACGTACAAACTAGCACGCGGGGAGCCCCAGCACAGTATTTATTTGTTTGAGGGCAAGGTGCAGAAAACAACAACATGGATTTCTAATGTAGTACTGTACATGACAGTCATAATTGCAATTCAGAGTTTTTCAGAGTATTCATTTGTTTGAAAGAAAGGTGAAAAAACAACTTGAATTTCTAATGTAGTACATGACTAGATTGCAGTTCAGAGTTTTTCAGAGACACAGGCAGCTGACAGTTACGGACACGGTCTTCCCCCACGTAAGCCAGGAATGTTTGAGTATACGTATAAAATACAATGCTTGCTTAAGTCTGCCATTGCGCATTGGCCACTTTTTATTGCACACATACCAAGTGTGGCAGCTTAACATGCAAAAATGAAAACATACATTCCCAACAGCCACCGTAATTCCACAAAAATCGTATAAAATGGGGCATTATGTTGAAATTTAGTGGTGCTACTCTTTCTGATTTGCTATGTCCCTGGAATGGATATGCCCACCCAAATGTGTCTTCTGTATAGTTGTAAATGAGACAGCAATGTGACACTCGCTGTGACTATGTTTAAATATAGTTGTAAATGAAACAGCAATGTGACACTCTCTGTGACTATGTTTAAATATAGTTGTATGGGTACAGCACTGCCGGGCGCGGAAGAACGGACCGCCGAAGAACGGACCGCCGAAGAACGGCTAGGCTAGAATTTCCCCAAGGTCTAGGCTGGATTTTTTTGCGGATAAGAACAGAAACCGTGATATGCAGGATAATGTACACTGAGAGGTATAACTCTACATAAATGTTCATGTATGACTGTACCATCGAATAAGAACAAAACTGCTGTGTTTGCTAAAAATAAGAACGGGCTAGGTTGGAACCCTGATCCCCCCCCCCCCCCCCCCCCATTCTTCGGTGGCCAGCAGTACTAATTGTTATAGAAATGTACACCAGTACATGTAATACCTGGTCTTCACGATCATCCATAGCACGGAGTTTCTTGCAGAAGCGCTGGGTGATGATGCTCTCTGCATAGAGACGGTCCAGAATGCCCTCTTCTACGTCCAAACTGCACTTCAACTGCACATAGCTTGAACGCAGTACTTCCTGGTGAAGCTCAGACATCTGCAAAGGAGATGAAGACAGATTGATGGGAACTATTCTGTGTTCAGAAAAAGCCTGCTGGGTAATTTCACAGCTCACTTCTGTCCACAGAGAACAGCTTTCTATACTGCAAGTTCACAGTCTTGAAATGAATGTTGATATAATATTCTGGTCTGTGCATCGATACGATATGTTTTCCAAACACAGATGTTGTTGTTTCTTATTGTACTGGTTGCTAAGGTATTCTTCACTGTACAATCACCAAACAGAGTCAAGTAGAGTAGAGAGTAGAGTTCTTACCCCAGTCTCAAGTTGACTAACGTTACTCTTGGCATGACCAGTCCAGTCTGGGAGGCATCAACACTAGTCTGCATGGACAGTGTCTTGTCACTGGAACACACTGATACAGGATGCAGGTCATTGCGATGTAGTGAACACTTTCCAGGACCAGGACACACACGGAATGTCTCCACGAGCTGTGACAGACCTTGCGACGGCAGGATATCCTCCACGACGTAGCACATGGCAGTGTCGCAGAGATCTTCCAAGACAGTGCACAGGTGACTGATGGCTTCCTTGCTTCCACTTGACTTGCCAGTGGCTCGACTGTCCTTCAAGCACTCAATGCTGATGTGATCTTCAGCACGCAAGTTTTCAAAGCAATCAATCACATCAATATGGGAGACGTTTTTGATTGCTACTCGATGTCTCTGTAGTGCCAGTTGATAAGCTGATGCTCTCTCAGATACAGACTGTCCTTGGAGCAGTTCACCTGCACCACAACACACACACAGCATGCAAATAATCCATATAATTGAAAAACAATTCACGGTTCGCGTGAGACCTGGCCAAAGGCCGAGTTTTCCGCATCCGCAGGAACGCCACCACCCTCTTGGATCAAGGTGCAGATGCTCCTAATCCATATAATAAGAGGCCATTTACACGACGGCAGGATTCATCCCGTGCGTGATGCTGCCATGGAGATTCAGTCCCGTGCACTCAAATTTTGGCGCAAGCTGCTCCTCGAGCTATCCCGGTACGGTCCCGGTACCGTGATGGGGCTGGGGTGGGAATGCATGCTGTGGCATCCTGTGGACTGCTTTTTACTACAGGTACTGTAATGTGACTGGATTTTCGTTTTTCCTGGGTCACGGCAAGGTCTCGGGATCACGTGCTTCACTTGCCGCTGGGATGCACTGCCGTCGTGTAAATCGCCTCTAATCAATACGGCTTGATCTCCGGAGAGCTAGCTGTTTAGACCTTGTAAGATCTCGTCAGCGGAGCTCAGAATGACTGGCCCAACAGATCAAATAAGGTACAGTGAACAACAAATCATTCTTTTTAAATCAGCTCCAAAAAGCCAGGATGATACAGGAACGTAGGTTTCTAACAGTATATTAACTCAGGGAGGGTGAACAAAAATAAATGATTTGAAAAGAAAGGAAGAAGAAGAAAATGAGAGCAAAGGAGAGTGGACACGTCATGCGGCATTACTCACACTCACCAGGACTAACACCATAATGTCCTTTCTCATTCTTGGATACTCTATAAGGGTTCGATTTAATCAAATCTGATGAACACATTTGTTCACAGTCTCCCTCTGGTCCCTGCAGCACATTGCCATTATAGTTATTCGATTTAAATTATTCATAATTCCTCACATTTCCTTACGGAGAAGAGAACAAAAACATTCGGCACATTTTATCTAAATGATCAGTCGGGGAAGTGAACTGCCTGAAAAGAGAAATATGCCAGACCCACAAGGACTCAAACCCATGACCTTGCTTGTCATGAGCACAGCTCTAATCATCTGAGCTATGGGACCATGGTGAACGTAGAAGGCCCTGACAAGTTTTTTCACTCCAAAGGCAGCTCACAACACGGGCCACAATACTGTTGGCACTTGAGTCTTTTGCCCTCCCCCCTCGGGACGAACCACGGTCAGTTTCTGGAACGTACTACCAGAGGTGAAGTAAAGGGATGAAATTTGATAGGATTGGGAGAACTTCAAAATTCAAAGGATCGGTCGGGCAAGTGAACTGCCCGAAAAGAGAAAAAATTGCCAGACCCACAAGGACTCGAATCCGGGACCTTGCTTGTCATGAGCAATGCTCTAATCATCTGAGCTATGGGACCAGGGTGAATGTAAAAGGCCCTGACAAGTGTTTTCACTCCAAAGGCAACTCACAACACGTGTCGCACATACTGATGGCAATTCGGTCTTTTTCTCTCCCCCAGGGGACCAACCACGGTCAGTTTCTGGAACGTACAGCTCGAGGCGAATGAAAGGATTGGGAGAACTTCAAATTTCCGTCGGGATCAGGCGGGGAAGCGAACTGCCTGAAAAGAGAAAAAAATGCCAGACCAACCAGGACTCGAACCCGGAGCCTTCCTGAAATAGCTCGGTTGATTAGAGCATTGCTCATGACAGGCTAGGTTCGAATCCTGGTGGGTCTGGCATATTTTTTTCTATTTTCAGGCAGTTCACTTCCCTGACTGATCCCCGACTGATCCTTTGAATGTTTAAGTTTTCCGAATTTAATCACTATATTTCACCTCTGGCAGTACGTTCCAGAAACTGACTGTTGTCTTTGCAGTGAAAAACTTGTCAGCGTCTTCTAGGTTCGGCCTTGACCCATAGCTCAGATTGTTAGAGTATTGCCGAGCCATGACAAGAAATCTGGCCCTTTTTCTCTTTTCAGGCAGTTCACTTCCCCGACCGTAGTGATCCTTTGAAATTTGAAGTTCTCCCAATCCTTCAAAAAAAATTAATCAATTTATTTCACCTCTGATAGTATATACCATAACCTGAATACTGCAAGTCAACAAGTTTCCGGCGATTATTTATTTTTGGCTATTTTCGACCTGGCCATGTTTGGCCGAAATTTTGTTTTGCAAGGTTCAGTGTGACAGTGTATACAGGTGGCAGCAGCACAGGCCGAAAATTTGATGCGGCCGAAATGGGTTTCAGCAATGGGAGGCTGAAATTTGAATGGGCCTAAAGTTTGTAGACTTACAGCAATACTACTTAACGTACTTAATGTACTTAATGTACTTGAAGTACTTGAAGTACTGATATTAATACTAAGTGTGTGGGTACAGTGAGGGCTGCGTACCACCAGCCTGTGTAGTTTCACAGGACTCGGAAGTGAATTTTGAAGTCTGAAGAAAGTGTTGAACGGTCTCTGCTGGGACGACACCTACAGCATAACTCAGTGGCTAGAGCATCGCTGGCCTCAAGTGAAGGTTCCTGGTTCGAGTCATGGTGGTGACAGTAATTTGTTTCTTCAGACTTTTCTCTTATCCCATTCCCTCGACTATCGAGTATTAACAATAATATTATAATTTTACATTGTACTATTGTGAGTATTGGCTCAGCACCCGAGCTTATTTCACATGGTAATCTTTCCTGCTTCAGCATTTCATCTGGATCACGATGACACAGTTCAAATTGTTAAATTCATAATTCCGTACTGGACTCCCTGAACACATGCCCCCTTGCATGCATCCTTCATTCTAGTGACCCCGTGCAAAAGACTTCCGGCGTATCCTTTCCCCATCAATCACCCTGTGAACCAATGACGCTGTACATGCTATGCTGTCTTGTATAGAAAACTGTTTTGAAATCAAGCCTGATTTTCAAGGTGAGGTATCGGCACGCAAGCCTGGTTTTATTGAGGACATACATTTGAAATAACAGGTTTAAATACCGATCTGATTTGAAGAGAAGCCCAGCACTGACACACATTTCTATAGGAACAATCCCAGACTTATAGTCTGCCTTCGTACCCGACATTATGGTCAATTCCTGTGTGTCCTGCCCTGCGTGATCCGTACACTAAACACCATTCCCGTATTCCACAGTGAATGCTCAATGAAATCCGATCAAGTGAGTCAAGTAAGTAGTCAGTGCACTGCACTAGGTCACAAACCAGTCACGGTTTGCAGGTCTAGGGTTGCACAGCGCCAGGCACATACTTGATTCCCGTGACCGGATTTCATTGAGCAGCACTGTACTTTCCAGGGTATATTTTAAACTGAACACTTTACTGAAATAATCTCACCACTGTCCTTGACTGCGGGCTCCACAGCTGTCATTGGCATTGCCGGCATTGGCTTCTCCGGATCAGCAAGCTCTGTGGTCTGGAGAGAATCAACGAAACACAGCAAGGTGGCGTGAAAACAAATAGAATTATTTACACCAGCCAATCCCCCATCCTCCTTTTTATACACTTGAACAGGATTAAAAATGATGAAGTCAGAACTCAACAGATAAACAGATAACGACTTCTGGGGCAATCTACTCCGATAGTATAGCAAAGTACATATCTGACAGGTAGGCCCTCATTGTGTCAAGTGCAGGCGTCCTGAATTGGATTCAGTGCCAGAAGTTGGTCCCCACTACTGGGGGGTTGGGAGCAGTACAGTCAGTTTGGGTAGATTTGTCACCCTACGGAGAAGGAAACAACTCAAATGTGCATGGATCCATACAAAACTAGATACAATTGGATCGTAAATTCAGCGCTGTCATGACCCTGGCCTGACTGCGGTATAGCATTTTCAAGCCCTATTGCATTTGTCCACATCAACTCCTTATGTTTCTATTGCTATTGTCTTGCAAGTGCAGCAAAATATACTTGTACTCATTCCGGGTATCAAGCACTACTGTGAAAAGGGAAAATTTAGGAGCAGATTTATTTTCAGTAACTTCAGTACAGGTAAAAATAAAAAAAATAATAATAAATTTCACGGTTCGCGTGAGACTCGGCTGGAAGCCGAGTTTTCCGCATCCGCCGTGGGAACGCCACCACCCTCTAGGATCAAGGCGCAGATGCAGCTCCTAAACGGTGGGAGGTGAGTAGATCAGACCCACCACCAAGTGGTCAAAGACCGAAATCCCATTAGCTGCATCCATGTTACCCTCGTGCCAGGCCACGAGTTCCCAATTAACTGTGGGTCGCAGCACGGCTGGAAAAATTCCTTCCGCTTCCAAGCAGGACTTGAACCTGGTACCCTCTGTTTCTCAATCATGGTCTTAGACCATCCCACTATGCCTGCCTGTTACAGTACAGGTAATTGTTACCTAAAATAAAACGGGAACTAAAATTCAACAATGCCATGCCACACAGTGTGAGAACTGCATTTTTGGATCTGGAAAACTGATTTACCGAAATTTTCGCTCTACCAAACCGTTGATTTTGGGAAATACCGAAAATAGTACACAACCGAAAGTTCCCGGCTTTACACTATGGAGAAATGAAATCAGGGGAAATCTTTTCTCAAAGATTTCGGTTTGATGTACTTGTCGACACGGTTCAACAAAATCATAACATAATAATAATGTGTACGTGCATGCCGGTGTCTCTCATCACAAGGTGGTTGTCATGGAAACAGCAAACCCTGAGCCAGCGAATGCATGCTGTACTGTACAATATTGCCTACACTGGTTCGGCTTAGAGGTCAGAGTGCTTGGTGCTCGAGTTGGTAGATTCAGAAACATTTCCAGCCCAGGGCAACTGAAAATCAGAACTTGCCCTCACAGTCCTAACAGCTGCACCATTCTAACATGGACTGGCCTTGTACATACTCTCGAGTGGACCAGACCATACACCCAAAGCACGGGGAAAATATATTTCGGAAAACTGAATGATGACCTACATTTTACCTGTGTGTCTTCGGCAAAGCATGGCCAGTATTGCCGTACATCACTGATGTCCACTTCTGGACGTGCTCCACTAGGACAACGTGGACGCGATCCCTCCACCAATGGAGCAAAGTGCTGACAGCCAATCTCTGCACAAGACTTATGCTTGTGTTTGCGACACGCATCTCGGCTGAACGAGCATGGACAGCGAACAGCCCTGCCAAACTTCACGTGAGTCAGGGAGAATGCCTTCAGCTTGTCAAGCTCCGACTCCAGGTACGGTAGAAGCTCGTGACAAATCTTGGCTGCAGCGGACTTATCCTTGCTTGCTGCATTACCAACGCGAGGAGAGCCAACTGACTCATCCGTGCGAGTACCAGCATTGCTAGTAGAAGACTTAGCTGTGCCAGCTGCGACAGGAATCTCAAGTGACAGGCGAATGCCATGCTGGAAATACTGCATGACAAGCCAGAAGCGATCCTTCACCAGAATACGTGCTGACGTGTGATGGAGGATGGGATCCACCTTTGGACTGTAGCGTTGCATACACCTCACAACACCACACCAGAACAGGGTTTGTGGAAAGTAACGATCTGCACCACTGTACAAGTACATTGCTGGGCATGGCTTGCCTTTGCTCGCTTCATCTTGAAGACGTGCAACTCGTTCCACCAGAGCTGGTACAAAGAACTTGCGAGTCGTCACCTCCTTCCTCTGACCAGGCACATTCACAGTTGTCTTGGTGTTGTAGAACAGTGCAAAGTGCTCACCCATCTCAAACAGGAAATCACGTTGTTCTTCTGTGGCCGTGTAGCGCGATGTCATACGATTGTGCTGCGACCAGCGGTGGATGGCAAGACTTTCCAGGAGGATGCCATTCTGTGTCAGCAAGTCGTACTGTGGACGAAGACGCTTGCTCTGCTTACTCTTCGGTTCAGGACAAAAGAGAAGTGACATGGTTTTCAGAATCCAGTGGATGTCGATGATGACACGATCACGAAGACGGGCATTGTGAATAAAGTGAAGCAAATGACCAAGATCATGGTGGAACTTCACCATCTTCTGGAAATCTGACTCAGGATCATCACTGGAGATGCTACCAACAGCAATAGCCAAGCGACGTAGCTCGTCAACCGATACCCATGGTCGTTCGAATGATTTTGCAATGTGCCCTATGGAGATGGTTACAGGAAGCCAACGAAGTGGAATAGGAACGCTGAACTGATGCTGCAGCTGCTGGATGATGTCTTGCCGTAGTTGAACAACTGCTGGGTCTTCCGGGTCTTTGCCAGCTCGTGTGTTGTCCACAAATACCACCTTGTCGATGTTGTTAGCATAAGCTTTACCCTCCGCATTGGCCCAGATATACTGCTCAGTCTCTTCAATTGCTTTCTTCCTTGCTTCTGGCTTCTTTGGTAGCTTGTCCACATGTGTGCCAATGGCAAACACGGGTACGTTGTCGCTGTCTCCAATGACCTCGTGGATAGCGTTGAACCATGTCTCCATGACGTCGAAGTTGGTCTGCTCCAGGCTGTTGGAAAGCGGCAGTTCCTCACCGTCTACACCAAACGTCGGCTTCGCTCTGTCCTGGAGCTTCTTTGAGGAATCAAAGACGACAGCATATGCACACCGATCACAGGCCAGGACCATGTGTTGGATCGCTGCAAACAGCTTCTGACCAGCAAAGTCCCAGACATCTATGAATGTCAGGTTCTTCAGATGCTCTGCAGTGAAAACTTCACTTTTGCCCTTCTTCAGATCTTCAAGGAAGCCTTCAAACTTCTGCGTTGCTGAGTTGATTTCCGTCTGTAGCTGCTGCACATCTTGCTCTGCTGTTGCTACATGTTCTACACTCATGGTTGAGACCTCCTCCGGCTTGGATGCAGTGGACACATTCTGAGAGTCCATGGTTTCGGATGAACTGGTAGCTGATTGACCAGAGTACCCGCTGTGGGTGGCTTCATCACGTTGGCTGACAGCAGATTCACACACACTGGCTGTATCTGCTTGCTCAGTCTCAATCACAGCGGATGGTGATGTCACGGGTGTTGACGGCACGGAGGATGTGGACCTGGTGTTGTTTGGGACCTCCACACCTTGTTGTCTCAGTGCTGCTACTATCTCTTTCCTCCTTTCTTGTACAACAGCTCTGTGTGTCAGGGCCAACTGCTGCTGGTAAGAATCTTCAGCTTGCTTCCAGACATATGTTAACCCTTGCTTCTCGATCGTGCATATCACCTTCTCCAGCTCCACACCGATGGTACTATCGACTTTTGACATGAATGCTTGACGCAGGAGGGATCGCAGGAAGCTGCTCTTGCCTGTGCGGCCCGGCCCGCACATTATCAGGCGCCCGTACGGTATCAGCTGGACACCTTTCTTGATCAGCTCACTTAGTGCTGCTGCGTACTGGCCATTATCAGCTGCACAATACACATACACCAGAACAAAGCACAATACATGTGATGTAGATATGAGGAAGAATTTATTCAAGAGAATGGGAAAGATGTTCAAGATGAATTGGGTTTAGCTAGTCTACAACACCCAGAATAATCCTATTTCAGCACCAGAATTTCAACATGAACAGTTTAGCAGGACCATTTGAGCACAAGAATTTCGTTGGAATTTAACTGACTGCTGTGAATTTGAGCAAAATTAAACCTTAGGAGAGGATGGTATAAGCCTTATGCACGTTGTACAGATGCACGAAATCCCGTAGGATCTCGTAGAATCCCATAGACCCGGTTGGGTGTTGAATGTACACGACCCTATTGTGTTTACTGCTATTTCCACTAAGAAATGGGCCCTGAAGGCATTTCTTACGAAAACCTTTTTCTGACAAAGATCTAGCTAGTTATTAGTTCTAACTAAAGTGAAGAAGCTGGAAAAGCGATTGTTTGCTACTAATTATGAGGCTGAAATTGGTCAAATGCGCATACATAGCACACAATGAACACCCAGCCGGGTCTGTACACACCTACGACCTTAGTACAGAACTTCATACATCTGTACAACGTGCATATCGTCTCAGTACTGAATCTCTTGAAGTTGCACCACATTACCTGCACGCTACGTATCTGTGGTCATGAACTGAGTGTCAGTGCAAAAAATTTCAATAGCACTTTTTATCCTAGCACTGTTCAAACCAGTGTCTGCCAATCATGTGACACGTCTGCTGAAATCACATGCTCTGCAACATTTCTCATATCTATAATTTGATTATGTGGGGCATTCTTCCCTTTCATACTGCCATTGATTCACAACAACAGAAAACTAAGTACATCAAGCAGACAGTTCTTCAGCAGCTCCAGTTACAATGCAGAGGCCATCCTCCCTTTCATACTAACATTGTTTCACCATGAAGTAAGCAAGTCAAATCAGAACTGAGTTCTTTCGCAGCTCCAGTTACCCTGGAAAAGCCGTCACCATGCCGACATGACATGTCAACACATCATACATCTACCATAGCTGATCAACTGGTATCCTGCAGGCTAGGTGTTCGTTGCATAGTATACTGCCTTTGTGACTCTGTGAGTGTGTGTGTGTGTGTGTTGCAGTTGGTGAGGGTAGTTGGTAGTTTTTGAGCTCTCGAATTTTGGAAGTTTTCTCAAGAATTTCCCACTCTGGGGCGGCTCTGGCCTTGTCCAGGGTCGTCCCAGGTTAGTTCAGGACCTGGTGAAGTAGATAGGGTCGCGGACTAAGATTCTTGAGGACCAGGGCTTCGCATGATGTTGCCACCTCAAGTTTCTCCGCGCGCCCTTCGTTCGGTGAGGAGTTGCAACCCCCGAACGTCCGCGACTGCACGAGATGAGCAGGTTCGAAACAGTACAGGACGTAGACGTTATTTGTCAGTGGGCACCTGGAATGTCCGGTCACTTGTGGAAAGCTCAGGCCCAATTGAAACTGCAGCTGTAACTGGAAAAGTCGTGGAGGATAAGAAAATCGAACGGGTCATCGCGGAACTCTCGCGTCTGGCTGTGGATATTGCAGGACTTCAGGAGATACATTGGTTTGGTGAACAATCATATCCTGTTGGTGGCTCTACTATCCTTACATCGGGTCGTCCTGTTCCTTCGGAGGACTCCAGTCGTCGACGAGGAGAAGGTGTTGCTGTCGTTTTGAATTTGAATTCAACGAACGCTTGGAAAGCAGGAGGCTGTGTCTGGAGAGCGTACAGCTCTCGCCTTGTCACCGTACGATTGAAGTTCAAAGTCCAGCGTGCTGTACGCTGGTACACTGTTATTGTGGCGTACGCTCCGACTTTCGCCAGCACTCGATCGGAGAAGGAGCACTTTTACGACTCCGTGCAGCGAGCGATTGACGACGTCCCTCGTGGTGACAGATACGTTCTACTCGGAGACTTCAACGCGCGAGTTGGCACTCGTGGCAGCCATGCTGAGCAGTCTAGGGATGAGTGGTGCACTGTGCGTGGCCCTCATGGCTTTGGGGAGATGAACTCCTCTGGAAAGGAACTTTTAGATTTCCTGGCAATGTGTGCAATGCTACAATCTGTAACACCTGGCACAACAAGAGACAAAATCTCAAACCAACCTGGCAACATCCAAGTCACAGAAATGGCATTGCATTGACTACATCAATACTGGCCAGTGTGATAGGATGCTGTGCATGGCTTCTCAGATCATCCCAAGTGCATAGTGTGGCAGTGACCATCAACTGCTTTGTGCACGCTTCCTTCTTGGCACGTATCACCACTCTGTCAACCCGCAAGCTGTGCGTGTGCAACGTAGCAAGGGTCGATTCGACACGTCCAAGTTATTTCTTTCTGCCGATGCAAACAACAACCCTGATGATGACGCAACCCCGTTGTCTGCTTATCAAGACGCGGTGTGCACTCTCGTATCAACACATTGGCGCCCGCATGATCCAATAGATGAAAAGTGGAAAGTCCTCCGCGATGCTGTTGTCACTGCCGGAACGGACACTCTTGGTCAACGCAAGCGTAAACAACCTGATTGGTATGTGGACAGTGGCCCGACAATTGCACCCCTGTTACAGGAACGAAATCGGCTGCACGCGCTCTGGCTTCAACATCAACGTCCTAGGGATCACACTGCTTTCAAACAGGCTCGCAGTCAAGCGCGTGCCGCAGTGCGGAAGGCTAAACGTGACTGGATATCAGCCAAGGCAGAGCTCGCCAATGCACAAAGATTCTCACGACGAACTGTGTGGAAATGTGTTCGTGCACTACAAACAGTCGAACAAGGCCCGACCCGCATCACAACTGCTGCGATCAACGACGAGAGCGGAAATCCATGTGCATCTGCCGAAGACCAGGGCAAACGTTGGGGCCGTCAGTTCTCTGGTGTTCTGAATGTGCAAAGTACGTTCAATTCCAGTATTCTGGACTGTGTTCCACAAATGCCGTGTCTGGATAGTTTGGTTGCGCCGCCTGATCTGTTGGAGTTACAGCAGGCAATCACGCAATGTCGAAGTGGCAAAGCTGCAGGTCAGTCAGGAATCCTGCCGGAGATGCTCAAAGCCTGTCCAGATCTGTTTACTGACCACCTACTGGAGCTTCTCCATTCAGTCTGGGAAAGTGGCAGTGTTCCTGGCGACTGGGTCAACGCGCAGCTGGTGCCTATCCCCAAGAAAGGTAACCTTGCAGAATGTGACAACTGGCGAGGCATAGCTCTCCTAGACGTTATTGGTAAAGTGGTTGCTCGCGTCATCCAGAGCCGACTTGCGGATAAACTAGACGATGTGCTACCAGACTCTCAATGCGGCTTCCGCACAGGACGTGGGTGTGCTGACATGATCTTTGCGGCAAGGCAACTAATCGAAAAGAGCTACGAGCATGAGCAGAAGTGTTTCTTCATCTTCATTGACCTGAAGAAAGCCTATGACTCAGTTCCGCGAGAGTGTCTGTGGTTAGTACTGCGAAAAGCTGGCGTCCCCGAGAAGCTGATCGCTGTTATCCGTGCATTCCATGATGGCATTACCGCAACTCTCCGTCTGTCGAATGTTGAAGCTGACCCCATCCCTGTGACGAATGGCTTGCGGCAGGGACGTTGCATGGCCCCTGTCCTATTCAACATCTTTATGTGGGCAGTGATGCATTGTTGGCGCCAGCACGTGCAGCCTATCCCTGGTGTAGGCGCAAAGGTCTTCTTCGAGCCAGATGGGAAGCTACTCCACCACCGTAGCCGCCGTGATAGATCCCTGGAGCTGACAGAGTGTCAGTTTGCTGATGATTCCGCTCTTGTGGCCGCGACACGCCAGGCCGCAGTTTCAGCCTTGGAGGTATTTGTGGATGTATGCAGCGATTTTCGCCTCACCGTCAGTGCCACCAAAACCAAGTTCATGGTCTCTGGCCCCAACATCTCTAACGACGATCTAGAGCCGCTCGCGATTCGAACTATGGAGATTGCCCATGTGTCGTCTTTTCGTTACCTTGGATCCAACATACACAGCAACGGCCGATGTCATGATGATGTCACATCCCGGATCGCACAAGCTGCCAAAGCGTTTGGCGCTCTGAAGAAATCGATAGTCCACGATGTAACACTGCCAATATCCATCAAACGGTCAGTGTACAATGCTTGTGTGCTGTCGACTCTGCTCTATGGGTCCGAATGCTTGGTAACGCTACAGGCTGATGTTCATGCGTTGTCTGTCTTTTATCTCCGTTGTGTCCGCACCATTCTGGGCATCAGTCGTCAAGATGTATGGAATGACAGGATAACTAATGTTGAAGTTCTGGAGCGCTGGGGAGATACCTTGGGCATGGAGTGTCGTCTCAGCAGACGTCGCCTTGAGTGGCTTGGTCATGTGGCAAGGATGGAGGATGAGCGCATCCCGAAGGCTCTACTGTTCGGTTCGTTTCCAAACAAGAGACCTGCCCATGGTCCGCGGAAAAGGTGGCGAGACTGTGTTCGGAGTGACGTCAAACCACTTGACGACTGGTATGAAGTGGCCACCTCTTCCCGCTCCAAATGGCGCAAGGCTTACCGTTGTCTGCCAGAAAAGCAGAACAGACCTCGACCATCACCGGTTGTGTGCCAAACTTGTCACCGCTCCTTCAGTCGTGTAAGTGACAGGAAGCGACACAAGTGTACAGCTACGCGTGCCCTACCCGTAAGCCAACAGCCAGGAAGCTGTCACTGCGATCAGTGCGACAGATGGTTCCGGAGCAAGGGTGGATTTGCCCGACACAAGTGCTCGCCACCTACATCAACAGCAGAGGCATCTTCTGACACACTTGAGTCACCGGTTACAAACAATATGTCCTGCGAACGCTGCAGCTTCCACTGTGCCCGCTGCAACCGCTGTGTGCTATCGCGCCAAGGCATGAAACGTCACAAGTACAGCCGTGGCTCGGCCAGAGCAACCAACACAGACCGTAGCTCCTTCTGCATCGTTTGCAATTGCGGTCGGCGTTTCAGTAGACCACAGGACCTATCCCGTCATCGCCCCTACTGTTCCGAACCTGCTCAACCCCCCATGGGGTCCGCATAGCCAGAATATTGCAGCGCGTCCAAGGTCCAAGGTGTGTGTGTGTGTGTGTGTGTGTGTGTGTGTGTGTGTGTGTGTGTGTGTGTGTGTGTGTGTGTGTGTGTGTGTGTGTGTGTGAGCTGACAACATACATACACCTATTAGACTACCATGTTTACATGGACACTGCAGCAACAGTCAATGTAACTGCATAGCATATACAAGTAGTGCACAGCACTAAATACAACTGCCCGCTGGTACTCGGTATACTAGTACTAGTATACTGGCAGCAACCGTGGGTACAGACAAAACAGTACAAATAAAGGGCACATATGCATACCCTGGTCTACTGCCAGTCAACTCCATGAGTTACTTGCACAGTGTATGCACAAGTGTATGTAGAAGTGCATGATACTAAGAAATGATTACTGCTTTCTGGATGAATTGAGCAGACTACATCGGACGACCTTGGTCTTACCAGCCATAAAGTGTGTGACGCCACAGAGTGTAACACTTAATAACAGTGATCACTGGCAGAATCAGGTTTTGCTAACTTAACCGCGTGCTTTTCTGTCTTTCTGGGGTATTTTGCGCTGACTTTTTCGGCACTCATTTCCACGGCGCTCTAATTCGCAGAAGGATTTACTGTCAGGCTGAGATGTTCCTCGGTAACTCTGTGGACACTCAGTTTTGCTGGCCGCGCTGAGAAAGGTAGTCCTAATTCGCAGGACACTGTAAAGCTTGCGCTGGAATGCGAGCGTAAGGCTCGGGCTGACAAACTTTGAGTATGCATTCCCCTGAAATAGGGCCGTGCATTAATGGAGGACCACTACAAGGACAGTACTGACCTTCAACTGCATCTCCTGGTCCTTCTCTCACTGCAATCACACCTTCATCATTCATCATTGACATTGCGGTATCTGCTGTATATGAAGGTGAGATCAGAAGAATCACAATAGAATTCTCTACGAGTATTGCTTCGATTGCTGGTCCATTAAAGGGGAAGTTAAGGCAAAAATTAAAATTTCACCAGTTGTAGTCTTCGGGGTGCTGAGTCGAATGGTCGTGGTCCGAGCAAGCTGAGACGCTCCCTTCCTACTTGAATCCCAATCGAACTCGCGCACTTCCACTGAAACTGGGTGACTGCGCCCTACTAGATGGGGATTTGTATGCAAAATGTCACTAAAAGCGCCATTTCGTTCTTATAAAAGTATGGATGACCGCGATTGGCCCATATGTTGTAGTCTTTTGGACGCTGAGTCGATTGGTTTTGGTCCGAAAAGGCTGCGATGCAGCGTTCCTCCTTTATTCCCAATCGAACATGGTTGAACAAGCGGTCACGTACTCCTGCGTACACCAGTCACCTGGTCACCGTGCCTGCAGGGTACAACTTACTAGCCTGTTTGACCTTTTTTGGGTGCAGTCCTGTCACTCGAGTTGAACTCGAGTTGAACCTTGGTGTGAAAGGTGTCGCCTGCTGGCGTGGTGACCAGGTGATTTGGGCACCCAGGAGCACGTGACCGCTTCTTCAACCATGTTCGATTGGGAATAAAGGAGGAACGCTGCATCGCAGCCTTTTCGGACCAAAACCAGTCGACTCAGCGTCCGAAAGACTACAACATATGGGCCAATCGCGGTCATCCATGCTTTTATAAGAACGAAATGGGGCTTTTAGTGACATTTTGCATACAAATCCCCATCTAGTAGGGCGCAGTCACCCAGTTTCGGTGGAAGTGCGCGAGTTCGATTGGCATTCAAGTAGGAAGGGAGCGTCTCAGCTTCCTCGGACCAAGACCATTCGACTCAGCACCCCGAAGACTACAACTGGTGAAATTTTAATTTTTGCCTTAACTTCCCCTTTAAGTTCAGAAAATTGGCATTTTGACAATACTAAACAATATGCTGGTGATTTCCACAAACATGACAGGCAGGTTTAGGCTACTTTACCATGTTATGAAAAAGAGTTTGCGACTTTGGCGATCATTTCATCAGAACATGTTTTGCTCCCAACACTGAAGCTAGCGCTTTCCCGCCGACTTCGAAAGTTCAATGGACTTCTTGTGTGATCTCAGTGGATGGCGGTTGTGAGTCAGTCAAGTGTCAAGTCAAGTCACCGGGAGAAAGTGCCATTATGATTAGGTATGGATGATTTCAATAAAATTCCTCATTCTCTCTCACAATGGAAACCAAGGCTAGAACATAACGTATACTAAACAAATTGGATCACAGCAAATATCATTTAGAACATTTCTGCTGGTATAAGACAACTGTATTTTCATATAACCTTCAGCTGGTATGCACACTAATACAAAGACCAGCATCATCCATTGACTAGGATTCACCATCATGGACATTCTTTAACCTGCATCGCAGTCTTCAAATTGTCACTTACTATCGCTCTGTAAATCAATAGCCAAATTCAACAGTTGGACAAGACTTCTCCCATCACATCCTGCCTCATGGTCGATCTTGATCAGGAAATCTTTATCCAGTCGTTGAGTGAGCTCAGGGCGGTGCAAGAAATAAAAGAGGAGCACAAAGCTGGCCACTGGGTACAGTAAAGACCCCCCAATTGCTGCTTGACAGCAAAGTGGAAGATCACGCACATGACCGGCCACCTCACATGCCGTTCGATAAGTGCTGATATACTCTTCATCCAGGGTGACTGTTCTAAATACTTCAGTGAGCACTATATCTGGTACGGTCGCTAGTTTGGCAATGATCTGTGGTAGGTTGCTCTTGACAACCCTTGTGATGAAATCTACAGACAGCGAATAATACACAAGAAAAACAGGACACGTTATTGTAACCACTATGTCTGGTCCAATAGTGTGTGTGTGTGTTTTTTCGTGCGTATGTGTGTGTGTGTTTGTGTACCGTAAAACCCGCTACAAATTCCCACCGCATTGTGCAAGATCTGCTGGCCTGTACGCACTGACCCCATGCACTGTCACTCCCACTGTACAAAAGTGCATCTCACACTGTGGCGCGAAGAGCGCTTTGCTACGGTAAACAATGTCCACTTTCCTGGTTTCAAAGTCTTTTTGGGCACTAGCTACGAGCTGGCTCGTAGTGATTTTGTGATGTTGTTTGTTGTATTTCGCAAATCCAAATGGGTTTTTCTTCCGAATAACAAGATAGCAAAATGCAGAGTATTGCAGGAACCAAATATACTTCTGACGGTGCTTCAAGCCATCATTTCCAAATCACGCAACACGCAAAGGCAAGGGTTTTTCTCGAGCACTTCAGAGTTGTCAACAAGTTGGTAGCGACTTTGTAGGTGTAGCTTTTGTGACATCTCCCCTGTTCGACTTGCGACTGCAATACTGCGACTGGTCAAGTCGTCGAATGACGCTTCGTCAGAACAATCACGGTTCCGTTCTGAAAGTGCAACATCGTCACATTCATGGCACTGCAGAAATTTCATGATTTGAAAACCAAAATACTGGAGAACAAACTTTTAGGAAACTTCACTACTCAACTCCAAACTCAAAAAACGGTCTCTTCACTGCGATTCAAATTCAAATTTACATTTACATTACTGTACACCAAATTTTCGGGGCTGGCCCATCATCAGGAGAACGAACTAAAATAACAAAGATGACTCTTTTATCGGATGCAAAGGAAATCCCGACCGAAGTTTTTCTTTGCAGCAAGATAATGACGCAAAATCGCTTTTGCACAGGATCCTGGTAAGACATAGGCAGTGTGTAGGCATTACAGTCGTTCTTGTACGCATTCGACCTTCATGCCAGTTTCCTACAACTAAATTGACCTGAAAAAGACGAAAATACTATGGACCCGCTGTGGTGAGCGTTTGCTGCGAAGTGGGCACTTGCAGCGGACTTTACGTATACACGTATCTGTGTGCGTGCGTATGTGTGTGTGTGTGTGTGTGTGTGTGTGTGTGTGTGTGTGTGTGTGTGTGTGTGTGTGTGTGTGTGTTTGCATGTGTCCCTGTGTGTCCCATATGGTGCAGTGGTATGTGCAGTCGATCTCCAATCAAGTGGTTGCGGGTTCAATTCCAGACGACTATGGTCGCACATATTTTTCTTCTCTTTCTCATCTCCTAGCTCTTCTTTCATAATCCTGGGTGGCTACCAACAGCCAGTGTATGCCGGAGTATGTGGTGTGGCGTGTGTGTCCAAAAAAATGAAAAAATGGAAAAATGAAAAATAGGGATTCACTGGCCAGAATAAGCCACTTCAATCTGCTGTGTGGTGGATACCAGGCTAAAATTAGTGGCGGTCAATTCATCAGCCTTGCAACCTGTTGAATGGTGTAATTCCAGCACAAGTTGCTATGTCTAATATAGCTGTTCGCTATCATCGCTTCCGCGATGGGCAGGTCTGAGGTCTGAGGTGTGTGTGTGTGTGTGTGTGGTACATGATGGTGGTGGTGGTGGTGGTGGTGGTGGTGGTGGTGGTGGTGGTGGTGGTGGTGGTGGTGGTGGTGGTGTGTGTGTGTGTGTGTGTGTGTGTGTCTGGTGTGGGTGTGGGTGTGTGTATGTGTATGTGTGTGTGTGTGTGTGTGTGTGTGTGTGTGTGTGTGTGTGTGTGTGTGTGTGTGTGTGTGTGTGTGTGTGTGCACGTGGTATGAAAAATCCTGGGTGGTCAGTCCCAACAGCCAGTATATGGTGGAATATGTGGTGTGATGTGTGCTGGAAAAAACGAAAACGAAAAAGTCACTGAGGGATTCACTGGCCAGAAATGGCCTCTTCAAATAGCTGTGTGGTGTAGACAAGGCTCAGTGAGTCGGAGAGCAATGATGGGAGTGATGGTGAGAGTGCCGGTGAGAGTGTTAGTGTTGTGCGTAGGTTTCGTGGTAGCAAGTCTACACGTCTCGTTATTAAACTTACATAGCACGATTACACTATAGTGAGTGCAATCATGTTCATTTCAGTACTTTTGTACATACATGTATTGACTAAAACCCGTGACACGATGGTACAATGCATGAGTTGTGATTATCCTACATCGGCTCAACTACGTTTTTCATTCCCATTGATGGTATGCCGGTTCTACAGTCCATTCATAAAAAAGATGGTCCCTGGCTCTGGCGAGCTCCCGTATTTGGCGATTTTCGTGATATTATCGTATACAATCAGTGCTTCGAAATTTGAAATATAAAACCGGGTCCAAAAAGGGTACCTGAATTGGGGTTCGAACCGCACAATGCACTGTTGCAAGCGGGTTCAAACGGCCTGGATTTTGATGGTTTTTCTCAAATTAGTGCTTTTGGGGCAAAACCTGGCCGAAATCCTATTCTTGTTATGGCTTGCATTTTGGACAAATTGACTTCAGAAACAAAATTAGAAGAGGACTCCACAGGGATTGCAGAAATATAATCTATAACGTTTGACCCATTTATGGCCAAAGGCTAGAAGTCCATCTTTTTATGAATATACTGTAGTTCTACTCTACAGAATAGAATGCATGATCTTGTATAATGTTGTAACATGCACAAGCATAACATCACACATAACATGTATGTAAAGATTTCTTCAATGTACAGTATTGCACGTGCTATCTTCATTTACAAGGTGTATACGAGTATGCAACAGGTATACTTATGCTATGATACTTATGCAGCATACAGGTCACAATACAAACGCACTATTGTGCTCACTATTTCACAGGTCACAATACAAACGCACTATTGTGCTCACTATTTCATATTTCCCGCGTCTTTGTCTGTAAAGATTTTTCAGATTATTCCATCAACTTTAGAACAGCGGATGCTCCAGTGGTTGCCGTCTTCCAATATTTCACTGAGAGTGCTTAGGGAAAGTATTGGGTTGCCAGAGCAGCTAACAAGTGTAGTGGTGCAATTCCACGTGTATGAAGTACAGTAAAATCTGTAATGGCGACCACTCGGATATGGCGATCACTCGACCATGGTGACCACTTTCCTTGTCACGGACGCATTCACATTAAAAGCAGTTCGGATAAGGCGACCACTCGCTCAACGCGACCGACGACCACCCACCCGCGACCGCGTTGCACAGTGCTAGTACATGTAAATGTATGCATTGCATGGTGTACCATGCATGGTAGATCTACACGTCAGTGCAGGAAGTGTAGATGTGCATGGTGCATGCACGACGCTTGACAGGTCTGAGGACCCCAGGCACGTGAGTCGTGCTAGAGTAGCATACCTGTACGTGTGCGCACTGTGATGCACTTATCACAATGATGTAGCACATGTGGATAGGGTCACGTGACCCACTGAACCTGGATAAGAAGACCACCTGGAAACGGCGACCACTTTTTCTCGTCCCTTGAGTGGGTCGCCTTAGACAGGTTTCACTGTATGAAAGTTTACAATACAAAATACCATGAAATCATTGCACTACTCCCCTGCTTAAATAAACTGGGTGCAAGTGTTAGAACTGACTTGCAATATGGCAATCTTTTACTTACATGGATCCTTGACATCTTCATCAGGATGATCATTCTTACGAGCTTTCCAAATTCTCTCCAGCACTCCACCAACAACACCATTGGACGGGAAAGATGAAGACTGGATGTCTTGAATGAAGTTCTGGACACCTGATGGTCCTCTCTTGTAGGTAATCAAGAAGCCAACGTAGCTGACTAACCTGTCCTCTTCTGAACACCTTTCGATGGAGAAGTACTGCTTATACATCAACACATGTCTCTTCATCATGGGATCTCTGCTGATACGTGGATGATGTTCATCCAGTGCCATGACGGCCTTTCTGAATGCTTCATCAGTAATCTGGCATTGAGCTATGTCATGCCATGCTGGCAGGACAACATCATCCCAGAAGTCAAACAGCATCGTTCTAAACACAAAGTTATACAAAACAAAAAAACCCAAGAACATGAATATGCCTCTTCTGACCGTCGATGAATTTGGTGAAAGAGAATTCAAGTATGAATGACAATCAACCAGAAGACCGGCCGCTGTATAGTGTAACACAACACAGGTACCATGTATACACATATCATATTAATATGTTAACACCCCCCCCCCCCCCACACACACACATACACACACACGGCATAGACACATATAGATAGAGACATAGAGATGATTGACCCATATGCATGGAGCAAATACTGCCATGCATGCACCCCATACCACCACTCCTTACACCGTCACTGCTGGTTCTCCATAGCCACATACCGGTATGTAAAACTCACACAGTTCATTTTTGGCTAAATGAACACACTTCACCTACAACACAGTCCTCTGTTCTACACCACTACTGTTCATATGTACACACAATCATTTCACTACATCATGGGTAAAAGATATCCATGGTTCAAGTGATACTCAGTTTGACTGAGTTTTGCGAATCTGCAGGAACTCCACCACCCTCTATGGATCAAGGGTGCAGATGCAGATTTTAAAGTGATGGGAGGTGAGTTGATCACTGATCAGACCCACAACCAAAGAGGTCAAAATCAGAAAATCCCATTCATTGCATTCATGGTGAACTCCATTGTATGTCACAGTAAACGCTGTGTGAATGACAAGAGGCAGGGGTGTTGGAATGCATGTTAGAATGGTACTGTCAACCATCTGAAGTACAATTTACTCGTGGGGTTGGGGTGGTTCCTATGAAAATTTCGAAATTTAGACCTCAGATCAGTGTGTTTTATTGATTCACAGGGTATCCGGGACGAAGAGTGGTACGGTCAACACCATAGTGACCGTAGCGTGTCCGACGCCCTGCAAGAGGTTCATGTATAAGGTTTCGTGAAATATTAAAATAGAGACGGATATACAAGTACTTGAGTACAGGGGAAGTATGCATCAGTTTGAGGATAGTGTTGAGGGTCAGGAATGTTCTGGGCATGTGCAGTTGAACACTCTTCTCAACAACAAAATTCACGGTTCGCGTCAGACTCGGCTAGAGGCCGAGTTTTCCACATCCGTAGGAACGCCACCACCCTTCAAGTACCAAGGCTCTTCTCAAGCATGACGTCAATAGAACTGCGATGGCCCTTGTGAAGTTGTAATGCGCATTATCTTTTGCGAGGATGGACTCGGATGGAGAGGAAAAGATTAATTTATAAAAAATAAAAAGGACCAAGGAACTAAAAGTAATGCTATGTCCACAAACACCACCAGTAACTAAACAATCAGCTCATGCCATAACATTGCACGACCCTGACCGACGGTACTGATGTTCTACACCTAACTCTCTGAGTGTTTAGTAACTGGTGGTGATAGTGGACATTATAGCGTAACTTGTAGTTCCTTGGTCCTTTTTATTTTCTATAATTATTATCTTTTACCTTTGTCATTTCCCTGTATCTCTGCACTACTGTTGTAGTACGTTCCATAGAGTGAATTTGACTTGCAATACAACTACATGTAGGTATCGTTAACACGGGTTTTCTTCACGTCTTGAAAATCTAAATCTATTCTCCACATAGAATAACTCCAACCCATCTTGCCAGCCTGGCAATAACTGACTGTACTGCTTGAGGGTTTCAAGGTCTACCCCTCTTAGTCATGTGACATGTTTACAGAGTGTATACATGCACTGTACCTTACCGTAAATACTGGATAGCTGCAGATACAGTGCAGCTTCGGTTTTCCAGCACAAGTCACACTAGTGGCTTATCATCAACACATCACTCTGACTCGAGAGAAAACAACGCAACGATGCTATGTTGTTGTTTAGACCTCGTTGTCACCGACGGACACACGAACCGACAATGATTTTTTTCGATGATACTGAACAGGTCTACTTTCTCTGGTTCTGGGACAAGGGTATGCTGCCCAGGAGACTACAGTGTACAAAACTGCTATCAAACACAATGGTCCTGTACCTCTTCTTCGCAGATGAACGGACCGGTAATAACTGCGTCTTCACCAAACACACACACACACATACCGAAGCAGGTGCAGTGCAGATGCTACGGGAACAGCTAAAATAATGATGGTTTCCGTAGGCGTTCCGTAGTGGCCGGCTGGGTCGTTGGTGGCTACCGCGTCCCGGTACGGAGTCGGTGGGTCGATCCGAAGGCCGTTACGGACAGAGCCGGTTTGGCGCCTTCATTCTGACCTTGGGCCTTAGGGGGGGGGGGGCATGCATTCATTGCATTGGCCGCGTGAGATTCGCAGAGTCTCTCTGCATTCTCAAGCAGACTAGAATGTAGTAACCATGGTAACTAGGCGGGTAAGGACAATCGTTGTTATGGTGAATCATGTATTGTCACAATATTTAATGCTCTACCTAATGTAGTAATGACTTGAAATCCTCTTTGTTTACCTCTCAGTTCGATCGTGGTTTTAAAGGGGAAGTATACCCTAAAATCAAATTTTCACCAGTTGTAGTCTTCGGGGTGCTGAGTCGAATGGTCTTGATCCGAGGAAGCTGAGACGCTCCCTTCCTACTTGAATCCCAATCGAACTCGCGCACTTCCACCGAAACTGGGTGACTGCGCCCTACTAGATGGGGATTTGTATGCAAAATGTCACTAAAAGCGCCATTTCGTTCTTATAAAAGCACGGACGACCGCGATTGGCCCATATGTTGTAGTCTTTTGGACGCTGAGTCGACTGGTTTTGGTCCGAAAAGGCTGCGATGCAGCGTTCCTCCTTTATTCCCAATCGAACATGGTTGAACAAGCGGTCACGTGCTCCTGCGTACACCAGTCACCTGGTCACCGTGCCTGCAGGGTACAACTTACTAGCCTGTTTGACCTTTTTTGGGTGCAGTCCTGTCACTCGAGTTGAACCTTGGTGTGAAAGTTGTCGCCTGCTGGCGCGGTGTCCAGGTGATTTGGGCACCCAGGACCACGTGACCGCTTGTTCAACCATGTTCGATTGGGAATAAAGGAGGAACGCTGCATCGCAGCCTTTTCGGACCAAAACCAGTCGACTCAGCGTCCAAAAGACTACAACATATGGGCCAATCGCGGTCATCCGTGCTTTTATAAGAACGAAATGGCGCTTTTAGTGACATTTTGCATACAAATCCCCATCTAGTAGGGCGCAGTCACCCAGTTTCGGTGGAAGTGCGCGAGTTCGATTGGGATTCAAGTAGGAAGGGAGCGTCGCAGCTTCCTCGGACCAAGACCATTCGACTCAGCACCCCGAAGACTACAACTGGTGAAAATTTGATTTTAGGGTATACTTCCCCTTTAAGCGCTTATTGGATGATCCAGTTTGGTTTGAACGATATCGTGCAATTTTGTTTGACAACGTTGGCAACGTTTAGTCTCTCACCAGCTACATGTATATATTGCCCAGGTTCATTCAGCATACGTTTTTCTTCTTTTCTCTTTATGTTCACCACTCATCCCCCTTTTTTCTAAACATTTTAACATTTACACTGATGTATATACATTGTTTATTTAAATTTATTTTTTTATTTATTTTTGGTCCCATCGGCCTCTTCATATTTGTGCAGCTGCACTGTTGAGCTTCCGATGTAAAACAAATAATAATAATAATAATAATAATAATAATAATAATAATAATAATACCGTAAAATTCCGTTAATAAGCCCTGGGCGTATACTTAGCAGAGGGTCAAAAACCGGGCGTATATTTGGGCATGGGCATATTTTAGGGCATGGACGTTATTTCGGACGCAATCTGCAGAAGATCAATCTATCAGCAACCCACTACTACGCACTAGTTTCAGTGAACTACCATTCACACTGAGCGCGGTACAGGTACATCAAACCACAGCTGGAAATTTGGTCGTTACCAGGAATGTAGCGATAAACTTACAGATTTGATATGTAAACCACTTGCTATATAAGTACAAGGCACAACAGGTACCGGCATATACGCGAACGCACGCTCACGCGCTGGTCATTTTGAGTCCACTTTACGCTGCATCTGCCGCTAGGGTTTATCGGGTGTTAGCGGCCGTCGTGAGTTCCCTTCGGGAACGGATACGATAATTTACTTTTACTTTTTTTTACTTACGCCCTGGGCTATTTCGGGCATGGGCGCTAAAACGGACTTGAAGTGTACGCCGCCTAAAACTGGGCTTATTATCGGACATGGGCGTTATTTAGGGTGGGCTTATTTACGGAATTTTACGGTACGTGAAAATGACACAAAAAGGAACCAACGCTTGCTTGGGATACAGCATGTAGCATCGGCTAGTACGGCTACACCCAAATGATTTTCTAATTTTCCCTAAACTCCAAGGCAACCACTGAAACATACAGTATGATTCTCTTCTCCAACCCCAACAACGGTCTATTCACTGCGAAAAAACATTCCACCAAATGTTCGGGACTGGCCCTTCATTAGGCTGAAAACACAAACAAAAACCTGGAACCCACATTCTTTTCTCACTCACACGTCAGTACTGCACACATATTCACACACACACACACACACACACACACACACACACACACACACACACACACACACACACACTCACACACAAACACACACACACACACACACAAACACACACACACACACACCTACACACACACTCTCTCTCTCTCTCACATACACACACACACACACACACACATTCACACTCATCACAGAATAACAACTGCGGGGGGACAGCCACAGCAAGAAAACAAAAGTCATAAGTCATACATACTTGGAGACAGGCGGTATGCTGTACATTCTCTTAAAACTTAGAAAACCAAAAGAGGTGAGTACTGTCGGCCGCCCAAGAACGGCCAGGCTAGAATGTCATCACGCACAGCATACCAATGTATACACGGTGACTCAAATGTGCATTGAGTACACTCTACACGTACATGAAAATAAGAGCAGTTTTCATGTAGGTTACTAGGCAGACCCAGCCACCAACAGTACATGTACAAGTACAAGCTCTGCTAGTGAGGAAGGTGAATCAAGGATATCCGATAGTATTAAAATCATGAAACATACAGTACGCTTGTAAATTTGAACGTTACGCAGAGAAATCGCACAAAAGGTTTTAAAATCAATAAACTCGTAGAATCATAATATATTAAGGCACCAACAGTTAGGCTCTTTAGCGCAGTTGAGCAGCTCCAAACGTATCCCAAAAGGGATCACGTTTCCGTGCAACAAAGCAAAGCATACACATTATAGATAGCAAATACAAACTAGCAGTGCAGTAGAGTGTGGACTTCATTACACTCTAACTTGCATTTTCAACCATTTCACTGAGCAACATAATTCTAGCGATAATACAGCATGAAGGAAAGTGTAATTCAATCATATCTACACCAGTTAGAATGCCAGCCAAAATCTCAAGATAGAGTAAAAGAAACACAACTGGAAAACGTCTTGGAATACCTGAACAAACCTGATCAGAAACAATACGAGCGTTCAGTAGCGGCTGCACACACCATTCACTGATACAGCTCATTGTGGGGACATAGCAGCTCATGGCGGGTCCACCAGCAGAGTAACCTTCACAGACCCTGTAGGGACAAAAGCACACACACACAAAGAGACATTGCACTGAGTCCTGGAACAATACACGTACTAAGCCTCATGTTGACGGCTTCAAACACCATTGTACATCACGAACTTTGTTCTAACGTTCTCTGAGACTCTCTGTACATACAGTGCATACTGGACTACCACATTACCCAACCATGCTGCATCTCTGCCAAACTGGACATAGAGCAGAGCATAGGATGTCTGTGTGTGTGTGGGGGGGGGGGGGGGGAGGAAGAGACTATGAGAACATAATGGATGACAAGAGCCTATTCAACATGTCCACAAATCATACATGTACTTAGCTGCTTGCTCTGTGCACCGCCTCCCCCCCCCCCCCCCCCCACACACACACACACATATACCCACGAGTCTGGCCTCATCGGTGCACAAGTGTGTTTCCTTGAAATTGCTTTCCCAACATAAGGGATTGGACCAAACAAACAACAATGAAGACAGGAAACCCTCTGACACGTACAGCTGGTGATAAAAAAAGGAAACACAGATGGAAATAGTGTCATAACACTGAACAACACCATGCTTACAGAGGATATCTCCAGTAGCTTCAACTGGAGGAGATCAGCAAGTTCCTGGTGGGCCAGCTTCTCACTCTCTTTCAGAGCAGACACAAACTGACGGAATGCCTGTTTGCCACAGCCCGGCAATGCTTCCAAGAAGACAGACGCCTGAGACACAAAATTCCAATAAAAAAAGAGCCAGTCACTGTAGTGGATGCACATCCCACTGTTTGTCATTGTATCCTTTTATGTAACATGTATGCATTCATCCGGCCGCGCTGTGCGACATGCCAGTTGTACCGTACGCACTTTAGCTGTACTTGCCTGCCTGGCTTTTCCTTTGACCTCTCTGTCGTTCTCACCACAATACACAACAACGACAACATTCATTAGTTACAAGGAAAGGAGCAAACGAAAAAGTCTGAAATATTATGACTATCACCACCAGGACTCAAACCAGGGACCCTCGCTTATGGCCAGCGATGCTCTACCACTAAGTTATGCTGTGGTCGTCATCCAAGCAGTGACCGTTCAACATTTTCTTCAGACTTTCAAAACTCTCGCTTCTTGTGCATCCACACAGGCTGGTGAGACGCAGCTCTCACTGTAACCCACACACTCAGTTCACGTACAAACTAACACGCGGGGAGCCCCAGCACAGTATTCATTTGTTTGAGGGACAGGTGCAAAAACCAATGTGGATTTCTAATGTAGTACATGACTTGATTGCAGATCAGAGTTATTCAGAGACACAGGCAGCTGACAGTTACGGACACGGTCTTCCCCCACGTAAGCCAGGAAAGTTTGAGTATACGTATAAAATACAATGCTTGCTTTAGTCTGCCATTGGGCATTCGCGAAGTGTCGTTATACCCGAAGTCCCATTATATGTATTACAGTTGGATGTGACTTTGCTCTGGGCATAGAAATTCTGTCGTTATTTGGGAATTGTCGTTATATCCGCAGTCGTTATTAGCCAAGTTGACTGTATGTTTAAATAAAGTTGTATTGGTACAGTACTGTCAGGCGTGGAAGAACGGACCGCCGAAGAGCGGACGGCAGAAGAGCGGACCGCCGAAGAGCGGACCGCCGAAGAGCGGACCGCCGAAGAACGGACCGCCGAAGAACGGACCGCCGAAGAACGGACCGCCGAAGAACGGACCGCCGAAGAACGGACCGCCGAAGAACGGACCGCCGAAGAACGGACCGCCGAAGAACGGACCGCCGAAGAACGGACCGCTAAAGAACGGACTGCCGAAGAACGGACCGCCGAAGAACGGACCGCCGAAGAACGGACCGCCGAAGAACGGACCGCCGAAGAACGGACCGCTAAAGAACGGACTGCCGAAGAACGGACCGCCGAAGAACGGACCGCCGAAGAACGGACCGCCGAAGAACGGACCGCCGAAGAACGGACTGCCGAAGAACGAACCGCCATAGAACGGCTAGGTTAGAATTTCCACAAGGTCGAGGCTGGATTTTTTTGAGGATAAGAATAGAAACCGTGATATCCAGGATAATATACACCGAGAGGTATAACTCTGCATAAATGTTCATGTAACACTGTACCATCGAATAAGAACGAAACTGCTGTGTTTGCTAAAAATAAGAACGGGCTAGGTTAGAACCCTGACCCCCCCCCCCCCCCCCCGCCCCCCATTCTTCGGTGACCAACAGTACTATAGAAATGCACACCAGTACATGCATACCTGGTCTTCACGATCGTCCATTGCACGGAGTTTCTTGCAGAAGCGCTGGGTAATGATGCTCTCTGCATAGAGACGGTCCAGAATACCCTCTTCTACGTCCAAACTGCACTTCAACTCCACATAGCTTGAACGCAGTACTTCCTGGTGAAGTTCAGACATCTACAAAGGAGATGAGGACAGATTGATGAGAATTGTTCGTGTTTAGGAAAGCCTGTTGGGTAATTTCACTGAGCAGCACATCCGTCTGCAGAAACATTCTTCTATACCCGCAAGTTAACACCTTTGTATGTATTGTAATCTATGGTCTGTGCCTCGATACGATATGTTTTCCAAACACAGGTGTTGTTGTTTCTTATTGCACTGGTTGCTAAGGTATTCTTCACTGTACAATCACCAAACATGCAGTTAAGTAGACTGTACAGAGCAGAGTTCTTACCCCAGTCTCAAGTTGACTACTCTTGACATTACCAGTCTGGGAGGCATCAACACTAGTCTGCATGGACAGTGTCTTGTCACTGGAACACACTGATACAGGATGCAGGTCATTGCGATGTAGTGAACACTTTCCAGGACCAGGACACACACGGAATGTCTCCACGAGCTGTGACAGACCTTGCGACGGCAGGATATCCTCCACGACGTAGCACATGGCATCCGGAGTTAGTTTCTCCAGAGTCACACACATTCGATCCAGTGCCTTCTTCTCTCCAGCTGATTCGTGTATGTCCCGGATTTCCACGACGCTGGCATCCGTGATGTGGCCTTCAGCTCTCAAGCTCTCAACGCAGTCCACCACATCAATGTCACTGCAGCTCTTGACAGCGGTGAAGTGCTTACGGAGAGCCTGATGATACGCACTTGCTCTCTCTGCAACGGAGACGGCAGCAACCTCATCAGGTACAGGCAAGCCTTAACAGACCAGAACATGAGAAAGCAACCACAGGAGGTGCACAAGATCAGACAAATTCAGGATTGCACAATACAACAGGGGAAATAACTTGAAATGCCGGTACGGCAATCAAACCTACTTGAACACAATCCCAACTTCTTTCAAAGAACAGAGACACTGCAGAAAGTGAATCCCGAGATAAAGACAGCTAACCAGTGAGTGGAGATGTAGAAGTATCTCATCAACGGCTTCATAGGTTTTTAAAACAATGGGCATGCATGCCAACAAGGAAAGGTGACACAGAATGCCTGAAAAGACCACTCGCCAATCGCATGCATATGGTTTTTCAAAAACCACTCATCTCCGCTGTTTGTATTACCTACGCAAAACTCAATATCTTGTCAGTTTGAGCACTCTGGAAAGCTATGTTCTGGTCTGGCTTAAATCTGGCTTTGGAAATTCATTAATTTTTCATTGCTATCAGGTTCGGCCACATTTTCTCTGTGCTGCGCTGATGAGCCCACAAAGGACGAAACAGCATGCTGTCCGCAGATTGAGTATCTCTGGGTCATGATAGTGCTTCAACACACACCGTTAGTCACACGTGCATTGAGTGACTGATTTCTTTTCGCCATTGTGCCCTAGAGGGTGTTTCCAAAACAATTGATTTTGCATTTCAAAATACATGGAAATTAATGAAACTTAACAACTCCATATTGGCACAAAATTAAGAAAAAAGACAGAAAAAGAAATAAGAAGAAAAAGTAAGGGTTGGCAATATTGTAAAATCCAACACGGTACGTTCCAGGTCGTGCCTCAATTCAGACCCATATCAGGGGCGTCACCCGTGATGGGCACGGGGGCACGTGCACCCCCCTAAAAAATCGACCTTGGTTTTTTGCGAGCTCCTGGTTATGAAAAGTGTAGTGCTGGTAGAATCTACAAATAAACTGCATGCACTAAAACTAGTTGTACTGCGCTGCCGCGATCGCGTGACGCGGCGTGAGTGCATGTAGCGAGTGCAAGTACATGACCAGTAGGCAGTACGACTCGTAGACTAGTTACACTGAAATGGCACCAAATGCCTGAAAATACTTGCAATTGCCTTTAATTTTTGAAATTTTTCCCGGGGAGGATAATGAAGAATTCTTGTCCCCGATCGTAGCGTCTTCTTGGCTTGTTGCAGAATCAAAAAGTCTTTCATTGTAGTTACACTAAAATGGCACCAAATGCCCGGAAATGCTTGCAATTGGCTTCAATTTTTGAATTTTTTCCCCGGGGAAGGCCCCCCTTCCCCATGGCCGCCCCACCTCCAAAGTCGGTGCGACGGGCCTGCTATCAGCGAACTTTTTCGTGTTTTCCTGTGCAAAATTCCTGTGCACCCCCCCTGTGAAGGGGTCCGGTGACGCCCCTGCATATACAGATACTCTCTGCTAAAGTGACACCACCGTTGCTATCAGGGCCGCTAATACCATTGTCATTGGTGACCAGCCTCATAATTATATGGAGCATTAGAGGTGTGTGTGTGGGGGGGGGGGGGGGGCTGTCCATGATTGTATGCTGACCAATTATTTTAACTTTTAGAATTTATTTAAAAGATGTCGATAAAGACAACCAGAATTAATTCGTTATTTCGGGTCACTTCACTCATCCGTACCAGGAGCGGTCGGTCGGGTTTTTTCTTCTCTTTTTCTTCTTCCTCAGTGGAAAACGAGTCTGACGAGCAGCTCTCACCAAACCTCTGTCAGTGAGTGACGAGGTGGTAGAGCTCGTGCTGTTTCAGGACCGATTGCACATCGGAGATAATAGGGGACAATATCGTCACCAACCGCTGCTTCCGATGTCGATGTCTGGACTGCTGAAAATCGATCGCGAACCGCAAATCAAGAATGATCTGCTCTAAATTATTTCAGTTACTGTCTGGGAGTTTTCAACGTGAAAGGCCCTACCGTCAGCAGGAAGTTTTGTCCCTTCCAACCCGGACGCACACACCGCTGGCATTGTTAGAACATACCGTATTATCTCCATTATAAGCCACACGCTTATATTTTTTCAACCAGTCCGGACCCTGGGCTTCTACTAGAGACTGGCTTTTAATTTTTCTACCACCTGATACATGCATGTACATTGCCTATTATTTTTTATTATATCAGTAGCACAAAGTTGCCCAGCAGGTATCGGGACTGCAGTTTTGTGCGTCCTGGTAAAGTGAGTCTGAACTTTAGATTTTGGGGATCACAAACGTTTACCAGAGCATGTGTTTATGTGATACTGTGTGACGTCAAACACGCATAGACATGATCCATGCAGTTCTCCAGCATAATAGAAGCCCTGCGCTTATATCGGAGACTGCGCTTGTATATCTTCGAAACACTCTTGGAGTGCGCTTTTAATAGAGACCGGGCGTCTACAAGAGGCTGCGCTTGTAATAGAGATAATACGATATCCAATTTTGTCCATGGTTGCTCTGAACAATGCTCTGTGAAAGCGAAACTGTCATAACATCATGAGAATTTTTTAAGCCTATGCCTGAGATCCTTTCGGAACCATTCCTTGTTCCTCGCAGGGTTAGGATCATTAGGATCGCATGTGCACACAGTCAAGTACAAAAAAAACATTTTACGGTTGGGTAAAAAATGATGATCGGTCGGGTGACCCGAAACAACGAATTAATTCAGGGTGGCCTAAGGGGCCATCCGTAAATAAAGATATTTATTTAGAAACGAAAACTAGTCGTTTAGGCGGGAGGGGGTTGAGCGCCTGTTCGTTTCTCGAAAAATATCGATGTACATTTTGCACGCGTGGGCATGTCCAGAAAAAAGATCAAAAACATCGATACTATGTACCATTTGTACGTGTTCGTTTCTCAGGGAGGGGGGGGGGGAGGGAGGTTGAAGAGAAACGACTAGTTTTCGTTTCTAAATAAATATCGGTATTTACGGAAGGCCCCTAACTCCCCGAGAATAGATGGAATCCTTGACCCAATGCCACGGTAGATTCTTGATTATTGCTTTTAGAAATTTACTACTTACTTCTAGTCTCAGTTCCACTGCCTACATCCTTCAGCGAAGCTCCAGGCGGTGGGATTTCCTTGCTAGCACCAGATGGGCACTAAAACAGGAACATACACACGAAGAAAACAGACCAAAAAACATTCAGTATACAGATATTTGGGACATTTGCCTGGCTCCATTCTTGCGCAATGCAGTCTTTTTGTGTTCAATCCACTCAGAAGGCAAGTGGACAGTCCAGAATGGTGGCAATGAAAGCTTTCTCAGTACCAGACCTCTAACCGACTGTCCTAGATTTGTGGAGTCTGGCAGCAAGAAAAGGAAGTTTCTCAATAAGCCGTCAAAAGTCAGTCGGCAGACTGTATGGCTGCCAAACTGACCCAGAAAAAACTAGGGGATGGACATATTTATTTTTCCTATCACTTTAGTCATTTTAGCTGGCAAATAGGAAGATATTTTGGCAATGAAGTAAAAAGAAAATGTGCTCAGTCCAAACCTGTTTAGAAAGGGGGTTAGATGCATATGTTTTCAACAAGGATTCTTCTTTTATCAAAAAGCACCGATTTAAGTTATTTCTTTGGCAATTTTTTCCACATTGCACTTACATGTGTGTCTCCAGAGAAGCATGGCCAGTATTGGCGTACATCACTGATATCCACTTCTGGACGTGCTCCACTAGGACAACGTGGACGCAATCCTTCCACCAATGGAGCAAAGTGTTGACAGCCAATCTCTACACAAGACTTCTGCTTGTGTTTGCGACACGCATCTCGACTGAACGAGCATGGACAGCGAACAGCCCTGCCAAACTTCACGTGAGTCAGGGAGAATGCCTTCAGCTTGTCAAGCTCTGACTCCAGGTACGGTAGAAGCTCGTGACAAATCTTGACTGCAGCGGACTCATCCTTGCTTGCAGTACCAATGCCAGGAGAGCCAACTGACTTATCCGTGCGAGTACCAGCATTGGTAGTAGAAGACTTAGCTGTGCCAGCTGCGACAGGAATCTCAAGTGACAGGCGAATGCCATGCTGGAAATACTGCATGACCAGCCAGAAGCGATCCTTCACCAGAATACGTGCTGACGTGTGATAGAGGATGGGATCCACCTTGGGACTGTAGCGTTGCATACACCTCACAACACCACACCAGAACAGGGTTTGTGGAAAGTAACGATCTGCACCACTGTACAAGTACATTGCTGGGCATGGCTTGCCTTTGCTCGCTTCATCTTGAACACGTGCAACTCTTTCCACCAGAGCTGGTACAAAGAACTTGCGAGTCGTCACCTCCTTCCTCTGACCAGGCACATTCACAGTTGTCTTGGTGTTGTAGAACAGGGCAAAGTGCTCACCCATCTCAAACAGGAAGTCACGCTGTTCTTCTGTGGCCGTGTAGCGAGATGTCATACGATTGTGCTGCGACCAGCGGTGGATGGCAAGACTTTCCAGGAGGATGCCATTCTGTGTCAGCAAGTCGTACTGTGGACGCAGACGCTTGCTCTGCATACTCTTCGGTTCAGGACAAAAGAGAAGTGACATGGTTTTCAAAACCCAGTGGATGTCAATGATCACACGATCACGAAGACGGGCATTGTGAATAAAGTGAAGCAAATGACCAAGACCATGGTGGAACTTCACCATCTCCTGGAAATCGGACTCAGGATCATCACTGGAGATGCTACCAACAGCAATAGCCAAGCGACGTAGCTCGTCAACCGATAACCATGGTCGTTCGAATGATTTTGCAATGTGCCCTATGGAGATGGTTACGGGAAGCCAACGAAGTGGAATGGGAACGCTGAACTGATGCTGCAGCTGCTGGATGATGTCGTGACGTAGTTGAACAACTGCTGGGTCTTCCGGGTCTTTGCCAGCTCGTGTGTTGTCCACAAATACCACCTTGTCGATGTTGTTAGCATAAGATTTACCCTCCGCATTGGCCCAGATATACTGCTCAGTCTCTTCAATTGCCTTCTTCCTTGGTTCTGGCTTCTTTGGTAACTTGTCCACATGTGTGCCAATGGCAAACACCGGTACGTTGTCGCTGTCTCCAATGACCTCGTGGATAGCGTTGAACCATGTCTCCATGACGTCGAAGTTGGTCTGCTCCAGGCTGTTGGAAAGTGGCAGTTCCTCACCGTCTACACCAAACGTCGGCTTCGCTCTGTCCTGGAGCTTCTTTGAGGAATCAAATACAACAGCATATGCACATCGATCACAGGCCAGGACCATGTGTTGGATCGCTGCAAACAGCTTCTGACCCGCAAAGTCCCAGACATCTATGAATGTCAGGTTCTTCAGATGCTCTGCAGTGAAAACTTCACTTTTGCCCTTCTTCAGATCTTCAATGAAGCCTTCAAACTTCTGCGTTGCTGAGTTGATTTCCGTCTGTAGCTGCTGCACATCTTGCTCTGCTGTTGCTACCTGTTCTACACTCATGGTTGAGACCTCCTCCGGCTTGGATGCAGTGGAAACATTCTGAGAGTCCATGGTTTCAGATGAACTGGTAGCTGATTGACCAGAGTACTTGGTGTGGGTGGCTTCATCACGTTGGCTGACAGCAGATTCACACACACTGGCTGTATCTGCTTGCTCAGTCTCAATCACAGCGGATGATGATGTCACGGGTGTTGATGGCATGGAGGATGTGGACCTGGTGGTCTTTGGGATCTCCACACCTTGTTGTCTCAGTGCTGCTACTATCTCTTTCTTCCTTTGTTCTTGTCCAATAGCTCTGTGTGTCAGGGCCAACTGCTGCTGGTAAGAATCTTCAGCTTGCTTCCACACATACGTTAACCCTTGCTTCTCGATCGTGCATATCACCTTCTCCAGCTCCACACCGATGGTACTATCGACCTTGGACATGAATGCTTGACGCAGGAGGGATCGCAGGAAGCTGGTCTTGCCTGTGCGGCCCGGCCCGCACATTATCAGGCGCCCGTACGGTATCAGCTGCACACCTTCCTTGATCAGCTCACTTAGTGCTGCTGCGTACTGGCCATTATCAGCTGCACAATACACATACACCAGAACAAAACACAATACATGTGATGTAGATATGAGGAAGAAGTTATTGAAGAAAATGGGAAGGATGTTCAGGATGAATTGGGTCTAGCTAGCCTACGACACCCGGATTAATCCCATTTCAGCACCAGAACTTCAACATGAACAGTTTAGCACGACCATTTGATCACGAGCATTTCAGTGGAACATAACTGACTGCTGTGCATTTGAAAAAATTAAACCCTAGAAGAGGATAGTATTGAATCTCTTGAAGTTGCACCCCATTATCTGCACGCCAAGTATCTGTGGTCATGCACTGAGTGTCAGTGCAAAACATTTCCAAAGCACTTCTTATCCTAGCACTGTTCAAGCCAGTGTCTGCCAATCATGTGACACGTCTGCTGAAATCACATGCTCTGCGACATTTCTCAGGTCTAAATTTGATTATGTGGGGCATTCCTCCCTTTCATACTGCCATTGAATCACCACAACCGAAAACTAAGTAAGCCAAATAGACAGTTCTTTTGCAGCTCCAGTTACCCTGGAAAAGCCGTCTCCATGCTGACATGACATGTCAACATCTCATACATCTACCACAGCTGATCAACTGGTATCCTGTAGGCTAGGTGTTCGTTTCTTAGTATACTGTCGTTATGACTGTGTGTGTGTGTGTGTGTGTATGTGTGTGTGTGTGTGTGTGTGTGTGTGTGTGTGTGTGTGTGTGTGTGTGTGTGTGTGTGTGTGTATGTGTGTGTGTGTGTGTGTGTGTGTGTGTGTGTGTGTGTGTGTGTGTGTGTGTGTGTGTGTGTGTGTGTGTGTGTGTGTGTGTGTGTGTGTGTGTGTGTGTGTGTGTGTGTGTGTGTGTGTGTGTGTGTGTGTGTGTGTGTGTGTGTGTGTGTGTGTGTGTGTGTGTGTGTGTGTGTGTGTGTGTCTAGACTACCATGCTTACATGGACACTTCAGCAACAGTCAATGTAACTACATAGCACATAGCACCCAGCACTAAATACAACTACCTGGTGCTCGGTGCACTAGTCTACTGGCAGCAACCATGGGTCCAGACAGAACAGTACCAATAAAGGGCACATATGCATACCCTGGTCTACTCCAAGTCAACTCCATGAGTTGTGTGCACAGGGTATGTACAAGGGGCTTGTAGAAGTGCATGATACTATGGAATTTTCACTGCTTTTTGGATGAATTTGGCAGACCGTGTCGGATGAAAAGTGGTACGACAATGGTCTAACCGGTCATAAAGTGTGTGATGCCCCTGAGTGTGACACATAAATAGCAATGATCACTGCAGAATCAGGTTGTGCTAACTTGATCGTGCACTTTTCTGTCTCGCTGGGGTGTTGTGCGCTGACTTTACGGGCACTAATTTCCACGGCGCTCCAATTCGCAGTGGGATATACTGTCAGGCTGAGATTTTCCTCGATAACTCTGTGCATGCTCAGTTTTGCCGGCCGCGCTGAGAAAGGTAATCCTAATGCGCAGGACACTGTAAAGCTTGCGCTGGATTACTTGCGTAAGGCTCATGCTGACGAACTTTGATCATGCATTTCCCTAAAAAAGGGTTGTGAATAAATAAGATGACCACTACATGTACAATACTAACCTTCAGCACCATCTCCTGGTCCTTCTCTCACTGCAATCACACTTTCATCGCTCACCATTGATATTGCAGTACCTCCTGCATACGAAAATGAGAGCACACGAATCACAAAAGAATTCTCTGCGAGTCTTGTTTGGATTGCTAGTACATAACGTTTAGGAAATTCACATTTCGACATTACTAAACAAAATGCTGGTGATTTCCACAAACACGACAGGCTGGTTTTTAGGCTACTTTGCTATGCTATGACACAGTGTCTGCCAAATGGGCGATAATTAATTTCATCACCACGGTGAGTTGCTCCCAACATTGAAGCTCAAGCTTTCCCGCTGACTTCGAAGTTTTGATGAACTTCTTGTGTGATCTGGATGGCGGTCGTAAGTCAGTCAAGTGTCAAGTCAAGTCCCCGGGAAAGGCACGGTTTTAAAAGTAAGGACGCAGAAAATATCACTTACATTTCAGCTAGTATAAGACAAGCGTAATTTCATATCAACTTCAGCTGCTATTTGCACTAGGATAAAGAACAGCATCATCCAATGACTAGGATTCATTATCATGGCCATTCTTTAACGTCATCGCAGTCCTCACATTGTCACTTACCCTCTCTCTGTGAATCAATAGCCAAATTCAACAGTTGGACAAGACTACTCCCATCACATCCTGCCTCACGGTCGATCTTGATCAGGAAATCTTTATCCAGTCGTTGACTGAGATCAGGAAGGTGCAACTCATAAAAGAGAAGCAGAAAGCTGGCCGCTGGGTACAGTAAAGACGCCCCTATTCTTGTTTGACAGGAAAGTGGAAGATCACGCACATGACCGGCCACCTCACATGCCGTTCGATAAGTGCTGATATGCTCTTCATTCAGGTCGAAACCTCCAAATACTTCAGTGAGCACTATATCTGGTACGGTCGCTAGTTTGGCGATGATCTGTGGTAAGTTGCTCTTGACAACCCTTGTGAAGAAATCTACAGACAGCGAATAATACACAAGAAAAACAGGACACATTGTTGTAACCACTATGTCTGGTCCAATAGTGTGTGTGTTTTTCGTGTGTATGTGTGTGTGTGGGTTTGTGTACCGTAAAGTCCGCTGCAAATGCCCACCGCATTGTGCAAGATCTGCTGGCCTGTACGCACTGACCCCATGCACTGTCACTCCCACGGTACGAAAGTGCATCTCACACCGTGGCGCGAAGAGCGCTTTGCTACGGTAAACAATGTCCACTTTCCTGGTTTCAAAGTCTCTTTGGTGTTTCAAGCCATCATTTCCAAATCACGCAACACGCAAAGGCAAGGGTTTTTCTCGAGCACTTCAGAGTTTTCAACAAGTTGGTAGCGACTTTGTAGAAGTAGAAGCAAAAAACCACACTCGCAGCCACATAATAGATAAATAGCCGAAAAACATCTAAATCCATCAAAGAACCGCCAGCAAGCGGGAGAAAAGGCAGTAAAATCAAGTGAAACAGCATGGCCAGCGGTGAGCATGGGTGACTGGGCAGCAGGGGCGCGCCTGAAAACAATGACTCCCTACATTCCTAGCCGCGACCGCTCAACCGGGCTAGAGGAAAAACACGCCTTTCGGCCAAAAACCTTTCTATGTCATTACTTCCTTAGCCGCTGCCAGTCGGACCCAAGAATGGAGACAGCAAGAAATGGTATGTAATAACCAGTGTATGTCATAATCATAAGCCACACACATTGGCATAGAATATCAAGAAGAACAGCGGAAGACCACCATGAAACCAGGGTGGGTGGGCGGGCAACTTCAACTACCACGAGGAAAAACAAAGACCACGATGGCAGGTTCAACGGAGTTGCGCAGAACAAGAAGAGCAAACGCATGAAAATATTTTCGAGTGAAAAATACGTTTTTGCACTCTTTCGCTACGCTCAGCCGTGAAAAAACAAAACGTTCCGTTCTGAAAGCGCAACATCGTCACATTCATGGTACTGGAGAAATTTCATGATTTGAAAACCAAAATAATGGAGAACGAACTTTCAGGAAACTTCACTTCTCAACTCCAAACTCTAAAACAGTCTCTTCACTGCGATTCAAATTCAAATTCAAATTTACATTACTGTACACCAAAGTTTCGGGCCTGGCCCATCCTCAGGAGAACGAACTACAAAAACAAAGACGACTCATTTATAGAATGTAAAGGAAATCCCGACCGAAGTTTTTCTTTGCAGCAAGATAATGACAATCGCTTTTGCACAGGATCCTGGTAAGACATAGGCACTGTGTAGGCATTACAGTCGTTCTTGTACGCATTCGACCTTCATGCCAGTTTTCTACAACTAAATTGACCTGAAAAAGACGAAAATAGTATGGACCCGCTGGGGTGAGCGTTTGCTGTGAAGTGGGCACTTGCAGCGGACTTACGTATACACGTATGTGTGTGTGTGTGTGTGTGTGTGTGTGTGTGTGTGTGTGTGTGTGTGTGTGTGTCCCTGTGTGTCCCATATGGTGCAGTGGTATGTGCAGTCGATTTACAATCGAGAGGTTGCGGGTTCAATTCCCCACGATTATGGTCGTACACGTCTTTCTTCTCATTCTCAATCTCCTAGCTCTTCTATCATAATCCTGGGTGGCTACCAACAGCCAGTGTATGCCGGAGTATGTGGTGTGGTGTGTGTGTCCATAAAAATGGAAAAAAGGAAAAAGGAAAAGAAGGGAAAAAGGGAAAGTAATTCCAGCACAAGTTGCTATGTCTATTATAGCTGTTCGCTATCATCGCTTCCGCAATGGGCAGGTCTGGAGTCTGAGGTGTGTGTGTGTGTGTGTGTGTGTGTGTATGTGTGTGTGTGTGTGTATGTGTGTGTGTGTGTGTGTGTATGTGTGTGTGTGTGTGTGTGTGTGTGTGTGTGTGTGTGTGTGTGTGTGTGTGTGTGTGTGTGTGTGTGTGTGTGTGGTATGTGTGTGTGTGGTACATGGTGGTGGTGGTGGTGGTGGTGGTGGTGGTGGTGGTGTGTGTGTGTGTGTGTGTGTGTGTGTGTGTGTGTGTGTGTGTGTGTGTGTGTCTGGTGTGTGTCTGGTGTGTGTGTGTGTGTGTGTGTGTGTGCACGTGGTATGAAAAATCCTGGCTGGTCAGTCCCAACAGCCAGTACATGGTGGAATATGTGGTGTGATGTGTGCTGGAAAAAACGAAAACGAAAAAATAGGGATTCACTGGCCAGAAATGGACTCTTCAAATAGCTGTTGTGGCTCAGAATAGTGGCGGTCAATTCTTCAGCCTTGTAAGCTGTTCAATGGTGCAATCCCAGCACAAGTTGCTATGGCTTCTGCTGTAGCATCGCTATCATCGCCTCGGTGATGGGCGTAAAAACTCAAAAGAGCAAAAAAGGTGCATGTGGTGTGTGTGTTCACGTGGTGTGTGTGTGTGCATGCAGTGTCACTGTGTGTGTGTGTGTGTGCACGTGGTGTGGCACAAGCATAGCAAAGCACAGCTGAGCACAAGAGGTTGAGTTGGGCTATATGGTTGCTGGTGTTGAACAACTGTTGTCAATTGATCAGAGCATGGAATGCCATGAGCTATACATATACCCATATCCACACAGGCTGTACATACACTGTATTACCATAATAAAGACTGCATTTGACCTGCACACTAGGAAATAATATGCTGTATACAAAATAGGTATGTTGTACATGCTGCTGCGTTTGTGTCATTCTGTTGCGGCCTGCTGCTGTGTTTTTGCTGTGTTTTTATCACCCCTTTGTACATGCTGCTGCACCGTCTTCTGGCCCCCCAGTGTGCACACTTTTCCGTACTTGTCGCCGCTTTTTTGTCTTTGTCTGAATGTCATCTTCATACTTCCGCCACCCCAACGAAATGTGCGCTGATCTTTTCCATAGTATAAGTTTGTCACGCTACCTTGAACTGGCCACATTCTCATTGCTGGCAGGATCAGTGTGTACTTGAGAAGCACGATCTACCTGGAAAGAGTAATCTGAAGGCTTTTCTACTCTCGTACGGCGTAAGAGGAATCACAAATTGGCTGCGGGCACAACATCAAATTTTAAACAATAGCACGTCACAGCCTAAGGAAAAGCAGAGCACTTTTCCCGAACCAGCTTCTTCATAGTATTTCAGCAGAAATCCATTGGAACAAAAATAGATCTCAACTCAGAGTTGCATGGTACTCAAGCTCTGCACTCTGACCAGTAGTCAAGGTTCATTTGTAGCCTTTCAGCTCTACAGGTCCAGACGGAACAATGACATAATGTGAGCTACTGGTATTTCACTTGTTCAGACTTTGGCAGGAGATGGAGAACTTACAGTGCAGGAGCTTGAAACAAAAAGCACTTCAATTCGCCACTGCGTGCTGCAGGCTAGTTCTGCGCCGGCTTCCGCACATACCAGCTAGTACGTACAGGACCTCGCGATCGCAGCAATGCGTACAGGTTTTCCATGCACGAGCCCACATGTCGGGCATGCGTGCACTAGCTGCGCAAACTGGTTTTGCGTGCAAAGCCCGGAAGCACGGAAATTGAAACTTTCACACATCGTATGACTCATTTTCTTTTGTGTGTGTCTGTGTCACTCGATGTTGATTATATTGGAGAGAGTTTGAGTCCCCATTAGCTTGAGCCATCATCAAACGCCCGCTATGAAAGATGTCTTTTCCCTTTCTAGATACTTGCATCCGATTTTTGACGTATTGTTTAGCCAATGTCAAGGAATTATTGCTCACAGGCTCTTTAAAAATAAGTGCACATTTCGGTGGTGCGGAGGAAGCATATTTTTAGACTACATTTGAACTCAGGCAAAATGTGCACTCATATAATTATAACTTTCGGGTAGCCTTGAGTATTGCAAATGCATTGGTTGATAATTTGACTGGATACAGCATACGTGACATACATGCTCAGTTTTAGTCTAAACTCCATGTAGCGTAACAAAGATTGATGGATCTTTTCACCAAACAATACTTGGCATCAGTTGATCAAGTAAAGATCTACACGTCTCGTTATTAAACTTACATAGCACGATTACACTATAGTGAGTGCAATCATGTTCATTTCAGTACTTTTGTACAGACATGTATTGACTAAAACCCGTGACACGATGGTACAATGCATGAGTCGTAATTATCCCACATCGGCTCAACTACGTTTTTCATTCCCATTGATGGTATGCCACTTCTACAGTCCATTCATAAAAAAGATGGTCCCTGGCTCTGGCGGGGTCCCCTATTTGGCGATTTTCGTGATATTATCGTAGACAGCGCAGTGCTGCAAAATTTGAAACGGGGTCCAAAAAGGGTACCGGAACTGGGGTTCGAACCGCACAATGCACTGCTGCAGGCGGGGTCAAACGGCCTGGATTTTGATGGATCTCCCAAATCAATGCTTTTGGGGCAAAACCTGGCCGAAATCCTATTCTTCTTATGGCTTGCTTTTTGGACAAATAGACTTCAGAAACATAATTAGAAGAGGATTCCATAGGGGATTGCAAAAAAGTATTCTAAACGGTTTGACCCATTTATGGCGAAAGGCTAGAAGTCCATCTTTTTATGAATGGACTGTAGTTGTACTCTACTACTGTATTATCTCTAATATAAGCACGGTCCTTTATTTTTTCAATGTACCTCCGCCCAGTGCTATTATTGGAGACGTTCCTTTATTGGAGACTGTTCCATTATTATTTCTACCTCATTCCAGAGGCTTGTTGCCATGCCAAATTCATGTCAGACACACACATTTCAGGGTTTTTTTCGTGTGTACAGATAATGAATTACACAGTGTGCTTATATAATGGAGACTGAGCACTTTATTTTTTGAATGCCGCCCCAAGGTGTTCTATTAATGGAGACGTGCTATTATTGGAGACTGTGCTTATATTAGAGATAATACGGTAAATAGAATGCATGATCTTGTATAATGTTGTAACATGCACCAGCATAACATCACACATAACATGTATGTAAAGATTTCTTCAATGTACAGTATTGCACGTGCTATCTTCATTTACAAGGTGTATACGAGTGTGCAACAGGTATACTTATGCTATGATACTTATGCGGCAGCATACAGGTCACGATACAAATGCACTATTGTGCTCACTATTTCATATTTCCCGCTTCTTTGTCGGTAAAGATTATTCAGATTTTTGCATCAACTATAGAACAGTGCATGCTCCAGTGGTTCCTGTCTTCCAATACTTCTTCTCATAGTACCATAATTATTTCCCCGAATATAAGTCGCACCTTTGTACACTAAAATTCAAGAAAGACTTACAATCGAGCATGACTTACTACTGAAGTCAATGTATCAAATCAATATGGCTCAAACCTGAAAATGGGGGTGCGACTTATAATTGAGTGCGACCTATAATCGGGGAAATACGGTAATACTCATACGACTACAAGATAGTCTTCTGACAGTGCTTAGGGAAAGTATTAGGTTGCCAGAGCAGCTAACAAGTGTAGTGGTGCAATTCCACGTGTATGAAGTACAGTAAAATCTGTAATGGCGACCACTCGACCATGGCAACCACTTTTCCTTGTCACGGACGCATTCACATTCAAAGCAGCTCGGATAAGGCGACCACTTGCTCAACGCGACCGACGACCACCCACCCGCGACCGCGTTGCACAGTGCTAGTACATGTAAATATATGCATTGCATGGTGTACCATGCAAGTGTTAGAACTGACTTGCAATATGGCAATCTTTCACTCACATGGATCCTTGACATCTTCTTCAGGATGATCATTCTTACGAGCTTGCCAAATTCTCTCCAGCACTCCACCAACAACACCATTGGATGGGAAAGATGAAGACTGGATGGCTTGAATGAAGTTCTGGACACCTGATGGTCCTCTCTTGTAGGCAGTCAAGAAGCCAACACAGCAGACTAACCTGTTCTCTTCTAAACTACTATTAGCGATGGTGTATTTGGCCTTGCAAGCCAACACATGTCTCTTCATCATGGGATCTCTGCTGATGCGTGGATGATGTTCATCACCTGCCATGACAGCATTCTTCAATGATTCATGCGCAATCTGGCATTGAGCTATGTCATGCCATGCTGGCAGTACAACATCATCCCAGAAGTCAAACGACATCGTTCTAAACACAAAGTTATACAAAACGCACAAAGAAAAGCACAAACACCCAGAATATGTATATTCTGATCATAGAATAATGGATTCAAAGAGAATTCAAGTATGGATGACAATACAACAGAAGACTGGCTGCACAGTGTAACACAATACAGGTATATGACTGTATTCACCTCCCATATGTTACCCAAGGGTGCAGATGCAGATTTTAAAGTGATGGGAGGTGAGTTGATCACTGATCAGACCCACAACCAAAGAGGTCAAAATCAGAAAATCCCATTCACTGCATTCATGGTGAACTCCATTGTATGTAAACGCTGTGTGACTCGGAATGACAAGAGGCAGGGGTGTTGGAAGATATTTTAGGATGGTACTGTCAGCCACCTGAAGTACAATTTACTTGTGGGGTTGGGGTGGTTCCTATGAAAATTTCGAAATTTAGACCTCAGATCAGTGTGTTTTATTGATTCACAGGGTACCCGGGATGAAGAGTGGTACGGTCAATACCATAGTGACCGTAGCATGTCCGACGCCCTGCAAGAGGTTCATGTATAAGGTTTCGTGAAATATTACAATAGAGACGAATATACAAGTACTTGAGTACAGGGGAAGTATGCATCAGTTTTAGGACAGTGTTGAGGGTCAGGAATGTTCTGGTCATGTGAAGTCGAATACTCTTCTCAAGCATGACGTGAACAGAACTGCGATGACCCATGTGAAGCGCAATCAATATAATTATTATTCTTTTGCCTTTGTCATTTCCCTATGATCTCTGCACTACTGTTCTAGTACGTTCCATAGAGTGAATTTGACTTACAATGCAACTACATGGAGGTATCGTTAACACGGGTTTTCTTCACGTCTTGAAAATCTAAATCAATTCTCCACATAGGATAACTCCAACCCATCTTTCCAGCCTGGCAATAACTGACTGTACTGCTTGAAGGTTTCAAGGTCTACCCCTCTTAGTCATGTGACATGTTTACAGAGTGTATACATGTACTGTACCTTACCGTAAATACTGGATAGCTGCAGATACAGTGCAGCTTCGGTTTTCCAGCACAAGTCGCACTAGTGGCTTATCATCAACACATCACTCTGACTCGACAGAAAACAACGCAACGATGTTACGTTGTTGTTCAGACCTCGATAGTCACCGACGGACACACGAACAGACAATGATTTCTCGAGTCGATGATACTGAACAGGTCTACTTTCTCTGGTTCTGGGACAAGGATATGCTGCCCAGGAGACTACAGTGTACAAAACTGCTATCAAACACAATGGTCCTGTACCTCTTCTTCGCAGATGAACGGCAGAACGGTAACAACTGAGTCTTCACCAAACACACATACATACACAAAGACACAGTGCAGCTAGCTATGAATCATGTTCATGATGGCTTGGGTCGATGCGAAGGTTGTTACGGACAGCCGGTTTGGCGCCGTCATTCTGGCCTTTTTGGGGCACCATGGTCACATGACTCATGAGATTCGCAGAGGGCTATACTACTACAGTCAAATCTGTCGTAAGCGACCGCCCCTTGGTGCAAGAAAAAGCGGTCGCTTACGGCAGATGGTCTCTTACGGCAGATGTATGGTAAATCCGGCATACCAGGTATATGCTTCCATGTACTCAAATCGACGAGAATAATGTGATTTTTAATAATATTAAAAATCACATTATTTTATTGGATATTCAACGACGACCATACCCGTATAGTACGCGTATGCGACACGGCAGTAGATCGACACTGCCTGGACTTGAGACTGAGACAGTTTAAGTGAGAGCTACAGCACAGCCTCAGTACACATGGTACAGGCCAGGCGCCAGTCGATCGCACTTGCAAGACAGCGCATTTTCACACTTTGCAGTTGACAGCGCACTGGCAAGTACAGTTTCGCACCTTACTGAACCTGGGTCGCGGTCGCTTACAGCAGATTCGAATGCAGCCACCGTGCATGAAATCGCGGTCGCTGGTCGCGCACAGCAGATGGTCGCTCTGGACAGATCAGTTTGTATGTGAAACCGTCGGTGCACGGAAAATCGGTCGCTAACGGTAGATGGTCGCCTACAGCAGAGGTCGCTAACGGCAGATTTGACTGTACTACTAGTACTAGTAGTAGTAGTAGTAGTAGTACTAAGACTCAGACTCTAGTCTAGCTAGCTAGCGAGCTACAGCTACTAGTAACCATGGTTACTAGGGGGGATAAGACAACCGTTACTGTGGTGAATCATGATTGACAGATTGTGTTGTAAAAATGACACGACAGACGGAACCATGATCGTAGATCTACCACGTCACGAATACTTGCTTGTTATATGCAGCATCGGCTGCACCATTGGCATTGTGCACCTATACTGGCCATAGCGACTTTTCTATTTCCCCCTAAAACTCCAACGCAACTACTGTACTGCACACTACTGAGAGAGACACATGATTCACTTTCCAACCCTCTCTTTACTGCGAAACAAAGAACAAAAAAAACATTCGACCAAATTTTCGCATCATCAGGCAGAACTCTGAAACAAACAAAAACTTGGAATCCACAGTCTCTACACGTACAAACATACTTGGAGACAGGCGATTTGCTGTAGGTCTACATACTCTCAAATTACTTAGAAAACCAAATGAGGTACAGTCAACTTGGCATATAACGACACTGGGCAGGGCATCAGAAAAGTGTCCTTATTCGCGAAGTGTCGTTATACCCGTAGTCTCATTATATGTATTACACTTGGATGGAACTTTGCTCTGGGCATGGACATTCTGTCGTTATTCGCGAATTGTCGTTATATCCTTAGAAGTTGCGACTTCGGCGGTAATAGTCATGATGACAACTTCATGTCGTTATATCCGCAGTCGTTATTAGCGAAGTTGACTGTACACTGTCTGTACTAACTCCACTCCACTCCCGGCATTGCCCAAGTAACAAGTTCAACATATTGAGCAAGTACAGTCAGCCATCTTCCCGTTGCACTAATGAGTTATTCCCGGTCTGACATTGTGATAGTTCAGTTTCATGATAACCATGTGATGCCGTCAAGCATAGCCCATCAAACAATACTGTACAACTCTTACAAGCCCGTATATATGTATACATATACGTCAGTACAACCTACTTCAACTACTTGCAATCCGAGTACAATCACGGTAACTCTCCATAATCTCAGGCAATGCAACTTTCAGACGTGAATGTGCCGCTGATTACGTTTTTCGGCTACAAGCGCAGAAAGAACATAGGCTAATTTCAAGAGAGAAAAAAACTATCTGCTAAAAGGAAAGGTGAATCAAGGATATCCGATAGTATTGAAATCATGAAACATACAGTAGGCTTGCAATGTTGAACCATGTGCAGAGAAACAGCATAAAAAGGTTTTAAAATCAATAAACTCATAGAATCATAATTATTATCAAGGCGCCAACAGTTAGGCTCTTCAGCGCAGCTGAGCAGCTTAAAGTGTATCTTAAAAGGGATCACATTTCCGTGCAACAAAGCATAGGATAATGATATTAAATAATTTGATTTTTTTCATGGGTCGCGTGAGACTCGGTTTCTCTATATAGAGGCCGAGTTTTCAGCATCCGTAGGAACATTACTTGCATTGTCCATCATTTCACTACGAGATTATTCTAGCAATAACACAGCATAAAGTAAAATCTAATTCAATTTTAGCCAAGAGCTCAAGATGCCATAAAAGAAACTCAACTGGAAAGAGGTCTTGGAATACCTGAACACACTTGATCAGAAACATTACGACCGTTCAGTAGAGTCTGCACACACCATTCACTGATACAGCTCATTGTGGGTACATAGCAGCTCATGGTGGGTCCACCAGCAGAGTAACCTTCACAGACCCTGCAGGGACAAAAGCACACACAAAGATACATTCATACCTGCACAGAGTCCGGAAGCAACACACGTTCCTAGCCTCATGTTGCCGGCTTCAAACAACATTCTATGCATTACATTGTACATCATGAACATTGTTCTACTCTGTGAACCTTTCAAGGTTTACAAACGTATACAGTCATTGACTCAACTTCGCTAATAACGATTGCGGATATAACGACAATTCGCGAACAACGACAGAATGTCCATGCCCAGAGCAAAGTCCATTCTACCTGTATACATGTAATGAGACTTCGGGTATAACGACACTTCGCGAATAAGGACACTTTCTGATGCCCGGCCGAGTGTCGTTATACGCAAAGTTGACTGTACTGCACCCTCACGACGTTGAGTGAGCATAGAGGAAGATTATAAAATAGACCAGTTAGAATGGCTTCAACATGTCCACAAATCATTGAGAACATACTTGTACAATCATGTACGAAAAGCTCGGTCTTGCTCTATGCACCACCCCCCCCCCTCTCACGATTACGAATATACAAGTTTGAGGAATCAAGAAGAGACTTGAAATATGCCAACAGTGACAATAGAAGAAGGAGAAGCGAAAAATGTTAACACAATGGAGAAATATTAAGAGGCCAATCTCATAAACTAATGTTGTAACTGCCCTTTCTTCACCTGCTCCCAGCCCCGTGCCATCTCCACACTTATACAATGGACGACGATAACTACATTTAGAAAGACTGTTTATTACAAGACGACTACGGAAACACAACTAGACATGACAAACTCAAGACGAAGACTGCTTTTCACACCACAGCCACACGCACATGCACCAACACCACGTGCACACGATGACCACACGACGTACACAAAATAACATACTGCAACAAAACCGTACTACAACGCTAAGATAATAATAAACAGGGTTCTAGCCAGGTCAAAATAGTAGTAGGGCACAGGGGTGTAGCTTGTACATCTGTGGTGTGATGACCCTGTATCAGAGCACGTCTGTGGTGTGATGACCCTGTATCAGGGCATGTCTGTGGTGTGATGACCCTGTATCAGAGCACGTCTGTGGTGTGATGACCCTGTATCAGAGCACGTCTGTGGTGTGATGACCCTGTATCAGAGCACGTCTGTGGTGTGATGACCTTGTATCAGAGCACGTCTGTGGTGTGATGACCATGTATCAGAGCATGTCTGTGGTGTGATGACCCTGTATCAGAGCACGTCTGTGGTGTGATGACCCTGTATCAGAGCACGTCTGTGGTGTGATGACCTTGTATCAGAGCACGTCTGTGGTGTGATGACCATGTATCAGAGCATGTCTGTGGTGTGATGACCCTGTATCAGAGCATGTCTGTGGTGTGATGACCCTGTATCAAAGCACGTCTGTGGTGTGATGACCCTGTATCAGAGCATGTCTGTGGTGTGATGACTCTGTATCAGAGCATGTCTGTGGTGTGATGACCCTGTATCAGAGCATGTCTGTGGTGTGATGACCCTGTATCAGAGCATGTCTGTGGTGTGATGACCCTGTATCAGAGCATGTCTGTGGTGTGATGACCCTGTATCAGAGCATGTCTGTGGTGTGATGACCCTGTATCAGAGCATGTCTGTGGTGTGATGACCCTGTATCAGAGCACGTCTGTGGTGTGGTGACCGTGTATCAGAGCACGTCTGTGGTGTGGTGACCCTGTATCAGAGCATGTCTGTGGTGTGATGACCCTGTATCAGAGCACGTCTGTGGTGTGGTGACCGTGTATCAGAGCACGTCTGTGGTGTGATGACCCTGTATCAGAGCATGTCTGTGGTGTGATGACCCTGTATCAGAGCACGTCTGTGGTGTGGTGACCCTGTATCAGAGCACGTCTGTGGTGTGGTGACCCTGTATCAGAGCACGTCTGTGGTGTGGTGACCCTGTATCAGAGCACGTCTGTGGTGTGATGACCATGTATCAGAGCATGTCTGTGGTGTGATGACCCTGTATCAGAGCACGTCTGTGGTGTGGTGACCGTGTATCAGAGCACGTCTGTGGTGTGATGACCCTGTATCAGAGCATGTCTGTGGTGTGATGACCCTGTATCAGAGCACGTCTGTGGTGTGGTGACCCTGTATCAGAGCACGTCTGTGGTGTGGTGACCCTGTATCAGAGCACGTCTGTGGTGTGGTGACCCTGTATCAGAGCACGTCTGTGGTGTGGTGACCCTGTATCAGAGCACGTCTGTGGTGTGGTGACCCTGTATCAGAGCACGTCTGTGGTGTGGTGACCCTGTATCAGAGCACGTCTGTGGTGTGGTGACCCTGTATCAGAGCACGTCTGTGGTGTGGTGACCCTGTATCAGAGCACGTCTGTGGTGTGGTGACCCTGTATCAGAGCACGTCTGTGGTGTGGTGACCCTGTATCAGAGCACGTCTGTGGTGTGATGACCCTGTATCAGAGCATGTCTGTGGTGTGATGACCCTGTATCAGAGCATGTCTGTGGTGTGGTGACCGTGTATCAGAGCATGTCTGTGGTGCGGTGACCCTGTATCAGAGCATGTCTGTGGTGTGATGACCCTGTATCAGAGCATGTCTGTGGTGTGATGACCGTGTATCAGAGCATGTCTGTGGTGTGATGACCCTGTATCAGAGCATGTCTGTGGTGTGATGACCCTGTATCAGAGCATGTCTGTGGTGTGATGACCCTGTATCAGAGCATGTCTGTGGTGTAGTGACCCTGTATCAGAGCATGTCTGTGGTGTGGTGACCCTGTATCAGAGCATGTCTGTGGTGTGGTGACCCTGTATCAGAGCATGTCTGTGGTGTGATGACCCTGTATCAGAGCACGTCTGTGGTGTGGTGACCCTGTATCAGAGCACGTCTGTGGTGTGGTGACCCTGTATCAGAGCACGTCTGTGGTGTGGTGACCCTGTATCAGAGCACGTCTGTGGTGTGGTGACCCTGTATCAGAGCACGTCTGTGGTGTGGTGACCCTGTATCAGAGCACGTCTGTGGTGTGGTGACCCTGTATCAGAGCACGTCTGTGGTGTGATGACCCTGTATCAGAGCATGTCTGTGGTGTGATAACCCTGTATCAGAGCATGTCTGTGGTGTGGTGACCGTGTATCAGAGCATGTCTGTGGTGTGATGACCGTGTATCAGAGCATGTCTGTGGTGTGATGACCCTGTATCAGAGCATGTCTGTGGTGTGATGACCCTGTATCAGAGCATGTCTGTGGTGTGATGACCCTGTATCAGAGCATGTCTGTGGTGTAGTGACCCTGTATCAGAGCATGTCTGTGGTGTGGTGACCCTGTATCAGAGCATGTCTGTGGTGTGGTGACCGTGTATCAGAGCATGTCTGTGGTGTGATGACCCTGTATCAGAGCATGTCTGTGGTGCGGTGACCCTGTATCAGAGCATGTCTGTGGTGTGGTGACCCTGTATCAGAGCATGTCTGTGGTGTGGTGACCCTGTATCAGAGCATGTCTGTGGTGTGGTGACCGTGTATCAGAGCATGTCTGTGGTGTGATGACCCTGTATCAGAGCATGTCTGTGGTGCGGTGACCCTGTATCAGAGCATGTCTGTGGTGTGATGACCCTGTATCAGAGCATGTCTGTGGTGTGATGACCCTGTATCAGAGCATGTCTGTGGTGTGATGACCCTGTATCAGAGCATGTCTGTGGTGTGATGACCCTGTATCAGAGCATGTCTGTGGTGTGATGACCCTGTATCAGAGCATGTCTGTGGTGTGATGACCCTGTATCAGAGCATGTCTGTGGTGTGATGACCCTGTATCAGAGCATGTCTGTGGTGTGATGACCCTGTATCAGGGCACGTCTGTGGTGTGATGACCCTGTATCAGAGCATGTCTGTGGTGTGATGACCCTGTATCAGAGCATGTCTGTGGTGTGATGACCCTGTATCAGAGCATGTCTGTGGTGTGATGACCCTGTATCAGAGCATGTCTGTGGTGTGATGACCCTGTATCAGGGCACGTCTGTGGTTTGATGACCCTGTATCAGAGCATGTCTGTGGTGTGATGACCGTGTATCAGAGCACGTCTGTGGTGTGATGACCCTGTATCAGAGCATGTCTGTGGTGTGATGACCGTGTATCAGAGCACGTCTGTGGTGTGATGACCCTGTATCAGAGCATGTCTGTGGTGTGATGACCCTGTATCAGGGCACGTCTGTGGTTTGATGACCCTGTATCAGAGCATGTCTGTGGTGTGATGACCGTGTATCAGAGCACGTCTGTGGTGTGATGACCCTGTATCAGAGCATGTCTGTGGTGTGATGACCGTGTATCAGAGCACGTCTGTGGTGTGATGACCCTGTATCAGAGCATGTCTGTGGTGTGATGACCCTGTATCAGAGCATGTCTGTGGTGTGATGACCCTGTATCAGAGCATGTCTGTGGTGTGATGACCCTGTATCAAAGCATGTCTGTGGTGTGATGACCGTGTATCAGAGCATGTCTGTGGTGTGATGACCCTGTATCAGAGCATGTCTGTGGTGTGATGACCCTGTATCAGAGCATGTCTGTGGTGTGATGACCCTGTATCAGAGCACGTCTGTGGTGTGGTGACCCTGTATCAGAGCACGTCTGTGGTGTGGTGACCCTGTATCAGAGCACGTCTGTGGTGTGGTGACCCTGTATCAGAGCACGTCTGTGGTGTGATGACCCTGTATCAGAGCATGTCTGTGGTGTGATGACCCTGTATCAGAGCATGTCTGTGGTGTGGTGACCGTGTATCAGAGCATGTCTGTGGTGCGGTGACCCTGTATCAGAGCATGTCTGTGGTGTGATGACCCTGTATCAGAGCATGTCTGTGGTGTGATGACCGTGTATCAGAGCATGTCTGTGGTGTGATGACCCTGTATCAGAGCATGTCTGTGGTGTGATGACCCTGTATCAGAGCATGTCTGTGGTGTGATAACCCTGTATCAGAGCATGTCTGTGGTGTAGTGACCCTGTATCAGAGCATGTCTGTGGTGTGGTGACCCTGTATCAGGGCACGTCTGTGGTGTGATGACCCTGTATCAGAGCATGTCTGTGGTGTGATGACCCTGTATCAGAGCACGTCTGTGGTGTGGTGACCCTGTATCAGAGCATGTCTGTGGTGTGATGACCCTGTATCAGAGCATGTCTGTGGTGTGATGACCCTGTATCAGAGCACGTCTGTGGTTTGATGACCCTGTATCAGAGCATGTCTGTGGTGTGATGACCGTGTATCAGAGCACGTCTGTGGTGTGATGACCCTGTATCAGAGCATGTCTGTGGTGTGATGACCCTGTATCAGAGCATGTCTGTGGTGTGATGACCCTGTATCAGAGCATGTCTGTGGTGTGATGACCCTGTATCAGAGCATGTCTGTGGTGTGATGACCGTGTATCAGGGCACGTCTGTGGTTTGATGACCCTGTATCAGAGCATGTCTGTGGTGTGATGACCGTGTATCAGAGCACGTCTGTGGTGTGATGACCCTGTATCAGAGCATGTCTGTGGTGTGATGACCGTGTATCAGAGCACGTCTGTGGTGTGATGACCCTGTATCAGAGCATGTCTGTGGTGTGATGACCCTGTATCAGGGCACGTCTGTGGTTTGATGACCCTGTATCAGAGCATGTCTGTGGTGTGATTACCGTGTATCAGAGCACGTCTGTGGTGTGATGACCCTGTATCAGAGCATGTCTGTGGTGTGATGACCGTGTATCAGAGCACGTCTGTGGTGTGGTGACCGTGTATCAGAGCATGTCTGTGGTGTGATGACCCTGTATCAGAGCATGTCTGTGGTGTGATGACCCTGTATCAGAGCATGTCTGTGGTGTGATGACCCTGTATCAGAGCATGTCTGTGGTGTGATGACCGTGTATCAGAGCATGTCTGTGGTGTGATGACCCTGTATCAGAGCATGTCTGTGGTGTGATGACCCTGTATCAGAGCATGTCTGTGGTGTGATGACCCTGTATCAGAGCACGTCTGTGGTGTGGTGACCCTGTATCAGAGCACGTCTGTGGTGTGGTGACCCTGTATCAGAGCACGTCTGTGGTGTGGTGACCCTGTATCAGAGCATGTCTGTGGTGTGATGACCCTGTATCAGAGCATGTCTGTGGTGTGATGACCCTGTATCAGAGCATGTCTGTGGTGTGATGACCCTGTATCAGAGCATGTCTGTGGTGTGATGACCCTGTATCAGAGCATGTCTGTGGTGTGATGACCCTGTATCAGAGCATGTCTGTGGTGTGATGACCCTGTATCAGAGCATGTCTGTGGTGTGATGACCCTGTATCAGGGCACGTCTGTGGTGTGATGACCCTGTATCAGAGCATGTCTGTGGTGTGATGACCCTGTATCAGAGCATGTCTGTGGTGTGATGACCCTGTATCAGAGCATGTCTGTGGTGTGATGACCCTGTATCAGAGCATGTCTGTGGTGTGATGACCCTGTATCAGGGCACGTCTGTGGTTTGATGACCCTGTATCAGAGCATGTCTGTGGTGTGATGACCGTGTATCAGAGCACGTCTGTGGTGTGATGACCCTGTATCAGAGCATGTCTGTGGTGTGATGACCGTGTATCAGAGCACGTCTGTGGTGTGATGACCCTGTATCAGAGCATGTCTGTGGTGTGATGACCCTGTATCAGGGCACGTCTGTGGTTTGATGACCCTGTATCAGAGCATGTCTGTGGTGTGATGACCGTGTATCAGAGCACGTCTGTGGTGTGATGACCCTGTATCAGAGCATGTCTGTGGTGTGATGACCGTGTATCAGAGCACGTCTGTGGTGTGATGACCCTGTATCAGAGCATGTCTGTGGTGTGATGACCCTGTATCAGAGCATGTCTGTGGTGTGATGACCCTGTATCAGAGCATGTCTGTGGTGTGATGACCCTGTATCAGAGCATGTCTGTGGTGTGATGACCCTGTATCAGAGCATGTCTGTGGTGTGATGACCCTGTATCAGAGCATGTCTGTGGTGTGATGACCCTGTATCAGAGCATGTCTGTGGTGTGATGACCCTGTATCAGAGCATGTCTGTGGTGTGATGACCCTGTATCAGAGCATGTCTGTGGTGTGGTGACCCTGTATCAGAGCATGTCTGTGGTGTGATGACCCTGTATCAGAGCATGTCTGTGGTGTGATGACCCTGTATCAGAGCATGTCTGTGGTGTGATGACCCTGTATCAGAGCATGTCTGTGGTGTGATGACCCTGTATCAGAGCATGTCTGTGGTGTGATGACCCTGTATCAGAGCATGTCTGTGGTGTGATGACCCTGTATCAGAGCATGTCTGTGGTGTGATGACCCTGTATCAGAGCATGTCTGTGGTGTGATGACCCTGTATCAGAGCATGTCTGTGGTGTGATGACCCTGTATCAGAGCATGTCTGTGGTGTGATGACCCTGTATCAGAGCATGTCTGTGGTGTGATGACCCTGTATCAGGGCACGTCTGTGGTTTGATGACCCTGTATCAGAGCATGTCTGTGGTGTGATGACCGTGTATCAGAGCACGTCTGTGGTGTGATGACCCTGTATCAGAGCATGTCTGTGGTGTGATGACCGTGTATCAGAGCACGTCTGTGGTGTGATGACCCTGTATCAGAGCATGTCTGTGGTGTGATGACCCTGTATCAGGGCACGTCTGTGGTTTGATGACCCTGTATCAGAGCATGTCTGTGGTGTGATGACCGTGTATCAGAGCACGTCTGTGGTGTGATGACCCTGTATCAGAGCATGTCTGTGGTGTGATGACCGTGTATCAGAGCACGTCTGTGGTGTGATGACCCTGTATCAGAGCATGTCTGTGGTGTGATGACCCTGTATCAGAGCATGTCTGTGGTGTGATGACCCTGTATCAGAGCATGTCTGTGGTGTGATGACCCTGTATCAGAGCATGTCTGTGGTGTGATGACCCTGTATCAGAGCATGTCTGTGGTGTGATGACCCTGTATCAGAGCATGTCTGTGGTGTGATGACCCTGTATCAGAGCATGTCTGTGGTGTGATGACCCTGTATCAGAGCATGTCTGTGGTGTGATGACCCTGTATCAGAGCATGTCTGTGGTGTGGTGACCCTGTATCAGAGCATGTCTGTGGTGTGATGACCCTGTATCAGAGCATGTCTGTGGTGTGATGACCCTGTATCAGAGCATGTCTGTGGTGTGATGACCCTGTATCAGAGCATGTCTGTGGTGTGATGACCCTGTATCAGAGCATGTCTGTGGTGTGATGACCCTGTATCAGAGCATGTCTGTGGTGTGATGACCCTGTATCAGAGCATGTCTGTGGTGTGATGACCCTGTATCAGAGCATGTCTGTGGTGTGATGACCCTGTATCAGAGCATGTCTGTGGTGTGATGACCCTGTATCAGAGCATGTCTGTGGTGTGATGACCCTGTATCAGAGCATGTCTGTGGTGTGATGACCCTGTATCAGAGCATGTCTGTGGTGTGATGACCCTGTATCAGAGCATGTCTGTGGTGTGGTGACCCTGTATCAGAGCATGTCTGTGGTGTGATGACCCTGTATCAGAGCATGTCTGTGGTGTGATGACCCTGTATCAGAGCATGTCTGTGGTGTGATGACCCTGTATCAGAGCATGTCTGTGGTGTGATGACCCTGTATCAGAGCATGTCTGTGGTGTGATGACCCTGTATCAGAGCATGTCTGTGGTGTGATGACCCTGTATCAGAGCATGTCTGTGGTGTGATGACCCTGTATCAGAGCATGTCTGTGGTGTGATGACCCTGTATCAGAGCATGTCTGTGGTGTGATGACCCTGTATCAGAGCATGTCTGTGGTGTGATGACCCTGTATCAGAGCATGTCTGTGGTGTGATGACCCTGTATCAGAGCATGTCTGTGGTGTGGTGACCCTGTATCAGAGCATGTCTGTGGTGTGATGACCCTGTATCAGAGCATGTCTGTGGTGTGATGACCCTGTATCAGAGCATGTCTGTGGTGTGGTGACCCTGTATCAGAGCATGTCTGTGGTGTGGTGACCCTGTATCAGAGCACGTCTGTGGTGTGATGACCCTGTATCAGAGCATGTCTGTGGTGTGGTGACCCTGTATCAGAGCATGTCTGTGGTGTGGTGACCCTGTATCAGAGCATGTCTGTGGTGTGATGACCCTGTATCAGAGCATGTCTGTGGTGTGATGACCCTGTATCAGAGCATGTCTGTGGTGTGATGACCCTGTATCAGAGCATGTCTGTGGTGTGATGACCCTGTATCAGAGCATGTCTGTGGTGTGATGACCCTGTATCAGAGCATGTCTGTGGTGTGGTGACCCTGTATCAGAGCATGTCTGTGGTGTGATGACCCTGTATCAGAGCATGTCTGTGGTGTGATGACCCTGTATCAGAGCATGTCTGTGGTGTGGTGACCCTGTATCAGAGCATGTCTGTGGTGTGGTGACCCTGTATCAGAGCACGTCTGTGGTGTGATGACCCTGTATCAGAGCATGTCTGTGGTGTGATGACCTTGTATCAGAGCACGTCTGTGGTGTGATGACCCTGTATCAGAGCATGTCTGTGGTGTGATGACCCTGTATCAGAGCATGTCTGTGGTGTGATGACCCTGTATCAGGGCACGTCTGTGGTTTGATGACCCTGTATCAGAGCATGTCTGTGGTGTGATGACCGTGTATCAGAGCACGTCTGTGGTGTGATGACCCTGTATCAGAGCATGTCTGTGGTGTGATGACCGTGTATCAGAGCACGTCTGTGGTGTGATGACCCTGTATCAGAGCATGTCTGTGGTGTGATGACCCTGTATCAGAGCATGTCTGTGGTGTGATGACCGTGTATCAGAGCATGTCTGTGGTGTGGTGACCCTGTATCAGAGCATGTCTGTGGTGTGGTGACCCTGTATCAGAGCACGTCTGTGGTGTGATGACCCTGTATCAGAGCATGTCTGTGGTGTGATGACCCTGTATCAGAGCATGTCTGTGGTGTGATGACCGTGTATCAGAGCATGTCTGTGGTGTGGTGACCCTGTATCAGAGCATGTCTGTGGTGTGGTGACCCTGTATCAGAGCACGTCTGTGGTGTGATGACCCTGTATCAGAGCATGTCTGTGGTGTGGTGACCCTGTATCAGAGCATGTCTGTGGTGTGGTGACCCTGTATCAGAGCATGTCTGTGGTGTGGTGACCCTGTATCAGAGCACGTCTGTGGTGTGGTGACCCTGTATCAGAGCATGTCTGTGGTGTGATGACCCTGTATCAGAGCATGTCTGTGGTGTGATGACCCTGTATCAGAGCATGTCTGTGGTGTGGTGACCCTGTATCAGAGCATGTCTGTGGTGTAATGACCCTGTATCAGAGCATGTCTGTGGTGTGATGACCCTGTATCAGAGCATGTCTGTGGTGTGATGACCCTGTATCAGAGCATGTCTGTGGTGTGATGACCCTGTATCAGAGCATGTCTGTGGTGTGATGACCCTGTATCAGAGCATGTCTGTGGTGTGATGACCCTGTATCAGAGCATGTCTGTGGTGTGATGACCCTGTATCAGAGCATGTCTGTGGTGTGATGACCCTGTATCAGAGCATGTCTGTGGTGTGATGACCCTGTATCAGAGCATGTCTGTGGTGTGATGACCCTGTATCAGAGCATGTCTGTGGTGTGATGACCCTGTATCAGAGCATGTCTGTGGTGTGGTGACCCTGTATCAGAGCATGTCTGTGGTGTGATGACCCTGTATCAGAGCATGTCTGTGGTGTGATGACCCTGTATCAGAGCATGTCTGTGGTGTGATGACCCTGTATCAGAGCATGTCTGTGGTGTGATGACCCTGTATCAGAGCATGTCTGTGGTGTGATGACCCTGTATCAGAGCATGTCTGTGGTGTGATGACCCTGTATCAGAGCATGTCTGTGGTGTGATGACCCTGTATCAGAGCATGTCTGTGGTGTGGTGACCCTGTATCAGAGCATGTCTGTGGTGTGATGACCCTGTATCAGAGCATGTCTGTGGTGTGATGACCCTGTATCAGAGCATGTCTGTGGTGTGATGACCCTGTATCAGAGCATGTCTGTGGTGTGATGACCCTGTATCAGAGCATGTCTGTGGTGTGATGACCCTGTATCAGAGCATGTCTGTGGTGTGATGACCCTGTATCAGAGCACGTCTGTGGTGTGATGACCTTGTATCAGAGCACGTCTGTGGTGTGATGACCCTGTATCAGAGCATGTCTGTGGTGTGGTGACCGTGTGCCACTATTAAACTCATAATGCTGTCACTTTGCCTATTTTGACTATGCAGTACCTACAACAGACATTTGCTGGTGTGGCGGTGACCTGACTACGCTGACTACACACAAGCTACACACCTGGGGTGGGCAGGGGAAACAGTTACCCCATAACCCATTTTCCATTTTCCAAAAATGTCTTGCCCTGAAAAATGCAACGTACAGAAGCGAACCCCCGATTGCACCGCAGACAAGAATACCTATAGGACCTCTCTGTTAGTGACTATTGACTGCATTCTCGTTGAATTGCCTGAAAAAACCCAAAAATCTATAAATGAGTAAAGGGCGCCACCTTTTCACGGGGAGGGGGGGGGGTGAATAAGAGTAGGGGCCCTGCGCACCCCTACCCAGCTTTCGCTAGAACCCTGATAAACTGATTTTGTCAAAGCCTAGCATGCACTGAACAATAATGATACTGGCCATAAGAGAAAATCTAAAATGGTGCCAATGGGAATGGCGCATGTCGCTGGAAGTATCAAGAACAAAATGCTTACGGGTGTCATCTCCAGCAGCTTCTCCTTTAGGAGATCAGCCAGCTCCTGGTGGGCCAGCTTCTCACTCTCTTTCAGAGCGGACACAAACTGACGGAACGCCTGCTTGCCACAGCCCGGCAGTGCTTCCAAGAAGACAGTTGCCTGAGACACAACATTCCAATAGAAAATACCCAGACAACATGCATTTTTAGCAATTTTCTATCCACTTGCAAACACCACATTTCTGATCTTCAATATGTAACCCCTCGCTTTGCCAAGCTGTAGCTCAGTAGCCGCCTGTCCAAATACATACATGGCCAGCTGTACACAGCTAGATGATGTTACTATTTGTGCCATTACAAGCAAGATCGGTGTTTTCCAGGTACAGCCAAATGATTTTCTTCTCCAAAATCCTAAAAATTGTATTTAGCCCCGCACACCCCAGTCTTGCTGCTACCTGCCAATGTATGCTGACCGCAGGATAATCAGCCACAACAAACATACTCTCTACACCTTGTTATGGAACTTCAGTCACGCAGGCATGCACGCCAACTCGACCAACAGGCAGTACGAAAGTAATTATTAGTTGTTATTCAGGGAAGAACATTTCCTGAGAGAGAGAGAGAGAGAAAACAAGTTGAGAGCAAAACGACAACATAAGAACTACTAATGAACTCATGGCAAAGAGTTCCCAAAAGGCAACTGAGTACAGCCAACTCAGATGCATATGGATTATCGGGCTAGAGCGATACTGAGTGCGGTGGTACGACTTCTACGCACAGCATGCCAGACTCGCAACAACGCACTATACCGGAACTAACGATAGCATGATAAGACTGAAAGCGTGCATACAGCAAGCAATGCAAAACAAAGGAAACACATCCATGCATCGTGTGCAGCAGACCACGATGATTGATGAAAGAGCAAACTGTCATACTGGGTGAAACACTACCCATGTAGGCTTACAGCATGATCAATAAATAGTGAAGCAATAGACAGATAGATAGGTTCAGTTATATATATATATTACACCTCTCCCCTTGATGACATTAGTCACGGAACCGCTGAGTAGGACGGATTGCAGCCCGCCGACGAAGTCCGTAGGCTTGGTCAAGCTGCGGATCCATGTCGATTTGGATGATAGCAGGGATGTCATCACGATCATCAGCAGAGTCAACATCTGCATCTGCGGCAATGGGATGAGGGTCGAGCTTGATCAGGTCGACATTCACAACTTTCTCAGCATTGCGACCATGTACAGGTTCACACCGTCGAATCACCACAGTCGAGGGGGACAGAACACGAATGACTTGCCAACCAGGTTCATACATCGGTAGACGCTTCTGGTGACGGTCAGGACGGCGGAGAAGAACGTGATCACCAGTGTGATAGACAGGCACAGTCTCCTCTTGGATGCGGTCAGCGTCGGATAACTCGGATTCCACGAGGTCGCGCAGTCGAGCACACCGAGCAGGGTGATCCCGAGACCAGTTGCTGCTATCATGCACAGTCCGATCTGGATCAGCGATCAACTGGTGGGGTGTCCAACCACAGATGGCTTCCATCGGCGAAATCTTGGTTGCGGAATGAGGTCGGTTACGATAGAAGTACAGCAGTGTGTTCAGATCAGCATTCCAGTCAGACGATTCGGATAGAACCTTCCTCATCAGAGTCAGCAGTGTCCCGTTGAATCGTTCAACACAGCCCTGCGATTGGGGATGGCGTACTGCTCGAGTTTGGATGGTGACTCCAAACATAGCAAACACAGAGCGGACGATAGCATTGATGAACTCAGTGCCATTGTCGAGACGGACCATATCAGGGGGACCCCAGCGAGTGCAAATCTGCACGAATGAATCAGCCACGGATTGCGCATCGTGACGGCGTAGCGGAGCCACTTCCACCCATTTCGAGAATATGTCGATGCAAACCAGAACGGAATGGAACTCACCAGATTTACTTGCGCCAAGTTCCAGGGTGTCCAGCTGGATGACACTCCAGGGTCGGTCCGGCAGTACGGTGCGAGTCGGAGGAGGAATCTGACCACGGCGAGGGTTAGCGCAGCAGCAGTGCGCACAGCAGCGTACGATTTCTTGGCAGCGTTCAGCCATTCTCGGGAAATAGCAGTGTCGGCGGAGAGTGCGATACATGGACTCCCATGCGCCATGCCCAGTGTTGTTGTGCGCCCTGTCCAGTGGCTCATCAGTCAGTGATCCGGGAACCACCGGCACTTCAGCGATGTCACCATCGGGCAATTTCACGCTTCGGCGAAGCAGGCCAGCCTTCACGACCAGCTGAGCAGCAACTCTCCGGTAGCATGCAGCCGACACAGGAAGCCCATTGGATACCTCGTGAATGGCAGCCAGAATCAGTCCATCGTTCTGCCGCGCTGCGCGGATGGTGGCAACAGCCATGGGCGGGGCCACGGCGGGATTAGTGGTATCACCAGCAACAGCACACATGTCAGACTTGGCACGGCAGAGCTTCAACCATGGAGTTGGTACTCTTGTCAGCCGATCAGCCAAGTTGCGTTCAGAGGGCACCCATTCGACCACAACAGACAGGCCAGTGAGGCGGACAAGCTCGTCGATAGCTTGCAAGCGGCGTTGGACGAGCACATCGTACAGCCCGCTGATCTTGACACGGCGGATGTCATGCAGCAGGTTATACAGCCAACCATGCACGGTCTTGGAGTCGGTCAGGAGGCGCACACTCGCGAGGCCGTAGGCGGTGGCACGCTGAAGGCCACTCATCACCGAATCAAGTTCGGCGACATTGATGTGCGTACGATCATCCTTCGGACGCAGCCAGCACGCATCCTCGATCACATCTGCACCGCATTGCACCACAATTCCGGTGGCAATGTTGGATGCGTCGCACCATACTGACCATGGTGCAGCAGGTGGAGCGGACCAGGCACCGTGTACCGGATCTTCTCCTTCAACGCGACCAGACAGCTCTTGGCAGAGGCTTACTACTTCTGGTGGTACCCTGGCGTCCCAGCCTCCAGGAGTGAGCGAGTCAGCCAATCTCTTCAGGTAGCTAGTGTATGGCCTGAGCCAGGAGCACACAGGGTTGTGATCAAGCAGGCGACCACACCAGCGGAACACATCGCGCTTCGTTGGGCTCGCTGGGCAGCAGAGGTCGACATCTCGTCGTCGCCACTGCAGGACGTCGTTCGAGCTGTGAAGCTGGAGACCAAGGACGCGGGCTGATCGCAAGCATTCAGCAGGTTTGGTGGGTAGGCCAAACTTCACCATCTCATCTTCCACCGTGGTGACGAGATCATCAGGCACGAACAAGTCGTCAACATAGCTGTCTACAGTAGGGTAGGGGCCAGTGACGTACTGTACGATCAGGCTCATCAGCTTTGGCGCAATCCCAAGGCCGAAGCCCATGCGCATCATGACGTACGGCTTGCCCTTGTAAATGACGGTCTGGAACCTCGCCAGCGACGGATCAAGACGGACCTGCAGGTACGCCTTCCGTATATCCAGGATGTGGAAATTGTCACCAGCCTGTCGCCAGCTGCGCAGCTTCTCACCGCACACAGGGGTGTTGCACCCAGGGTGGTTGCGGATGAGCTGGTTCAGCCCACGGTAGTCCAGTACAGGGCGAACCGGTGTTGAGGCCTTGTGCTCTTGGCACTTCGCAATCAACGGGAGGATGGCGCCCGGTGGTCCGTGAACATCCGCATCGTGTGGTACCAGCCAGCCTTGCTGGATCCAGGCATCTACTTCAGCATTGAACTGCAGCTCCTGATTGGCGGTGAGTTTGGCGCGGGGATATTCGCCAATCCCTGACCCAATTGGTTCAGCAGGTGGCATGTTGTCCCTCCAGTGCCACTTCATGCTCCAGTAGCCGGCGGCTGCATTCCAGTGCACCTCGCCATCATCAACACTTAGTGTGACATCGTCACCAGAGTGGTTGACCGTAACGTGGCGGGACAGCTTGGAGGTGCGAGCAGTGCTGTCAGCAGGCTTAGGTGGCACATCAGTGGCAGCCCTAACAGCAGCAGACACAGCGGCACAGCCAAATGAGACGGACGACAGACAGCCGTCAGCGTATTGCAGGTGCATACCTCCAGCGCGGGTCACTACATCGTTGCCGACGACCATGTCGGTGTTCAGGACACTCAAGTCTGGGACAACCAGCACAGATACGGCAGTCAGTAGGTCCAAGTGCACAGGTCCGTCGAGTCGACGGAGGTTCAGCAGGACGCTACCCAGTATCTTCAGCGATTCACCGTTGAGGGCGAGCATGTTGTCCGGACACTGTTCCATGTAACGCAGGCCATTGCACTTCTGGAGTGCGGCACGGCTGATGAGAGAGCGCGTGCAACCAGTGTCCACCACAGAACTCAGGCGAGTCCACTCGTCGTGTTTTTCTCGGCAGGCATCGACGTACACTCGGATAAGGGAAGACGATGATGTAGTCAGGGCCAAACAGCAATCGGTTTTTCCTCCTGGCTGGTCAGAAACACCAGCAGACGCAGTGCCCCGTGTTCTCCTGGTCGGGCAGTTTCTCCGGATGTGGCCTAGCTCGTGACAATGATGGCAACGAACTCGGCTGCTCTTCGAGGAAGATGGGCCTGCTGATGAGCTCTGCGTGGAGGGTTCCCGGTTCCCAGCACGGCAGGTCTTCTTGACATGCCCAGTTTTCCCGCACGTGTAACAATACAAAGACTTCGCTGGTTCGGTGGCAGCAGCGCCAATGGCATGCGATGATGCAGCGCTTTCAACCAGTTGCAAAGCGCGAACCTTCTCTGTCACGTCACTGACGGAGAGGGCCTGTCCAGCACCCTGCAAACGAATGTCTCGCGCGAACGTCGGTGGCAAGCCACAAATCACCTGCTCCAAAAGGACCGGGTCCTTATCGTCTGTAATCTTGTGGCCAGCTAAGCTCAAGTGGTGCTTCAGGTCAGCAACGTAGCCGTCCACAGCCTCATCAGGGCGCAGGCGACGGGACAGGAACTGCTGATAAGAATCAGCAGGTGCAGGCGCGAAGGCCTTTTCAAGTAGCGCTTTCACGGTTGCCTCCTTTTTCCTGTCCGCCTCCGCCATGGACATGAAGACTTTGAACGCCTGGCCATCTAGGACCAGGGGCAGGTGCTGCATCCGTTTTTCCTCCGTGTCCCACTTTTGAATATCCGCCAGTACACGGAACTTCGACCAAAACGTCTCCAGGTCATCTCCTTTTCCGCGGAACGTCCGCAGGAATCCATCGAGTTTCAGCGACATTATTTCCAAATCAAGGCCCACCACCAAACGACAACACAGTCGCACCAGGTATCAGCGGGTTTCGGTACCAGATGTTATGGAACTTCAGTCACGCAGGCATGCACGCCAACTCGACCAACAGGCAGTACGAAAGTAATTATTAGTTGTTATTCAGGGAAGAACATTTCAGAGAGAGAGAGAGAAAACAAGTTGAGAGCAAAACGACAACATAAGAACTACTAATGAACTCATGGCAAAGAGTTCCCAAAAGGCAACTGAGTACAGCCAACTCAGATGCATATGAATTATCGGGCTAGAGCGATACTGAGTGCGGTGGTACGACTTCTACGCACAGCATGCCAGACTCGCAACAACGCACTATACCGGAACTAACGATAGCATGATAAGACTGAAAGCGTGCATACAGCAAGCAATGCAAAACAAAGGAAACACATCCATGCATCGTGTGCAGCAGACCACGATGATTGATGAAAGAGCAAACTGTCATACTGGGTGAAACACTACCCATGTAGGCTTACAGAATGATCAATGAATAATGAAGCAATAGACAGATAGATAGGTTCAGTTATATATACATTACAACCTACTTTCAGTTAAAGGGGAAGTATACCCTTAAATCAAATTTTCACCAATAATATTATTGTAGTCTTCTGGGTGCTGAGTCGAATGGTCTTGGTCCGAGGAAGCTGCGACGCTCCCTTCCTTCTTTTTTCCCAATCGAACCCGCGCACTTCCACCGAAACTGGGTGACTGCGCCCTACTAGATGGGGATTTGTATGAAAAATCTCACTAAAAGTGCTATGTCGTTCTTATAAAAGCACGGATGACCGCGATTGGCCCATATGTTGTAGTCTTTTGGACGCTGAGTCGACTGGTTTTGGTCCGAAAAGGCTGCGATGCAGCGTTCCTCCTTTATTCCCAATCGAACATGGTTGAACAAGCGGTCACGTGCTCCTGGGTGCCCAAATCACCTGGTCACCACGCCAGCAGGCGACAACTTTCACACCAAGGTTCAACTCGAGTTCAACTCGAGTGACAGGACTGCACCCAAAAAAGGTCAAACAGGCTAGTAAGTTGTACCCTGCAGGCACGGTGACCAGGTGACTGGCGTACGCAGGAGCACGTGACCGCTTGTTCAACCATGTTCGATTGGGAATAACGGCGGAACGCTGCATCGCAGCCTTTTGGGACCAAAACCAGTCGACTCAGCGTCCAAAAGACTACAACATATGGGCAAATCGCGGTCATCCGTGCTTTTATAAGAACGAAATGGCGCTTTTAGTGACATTTTGCATACAAATCCCCATCTCGTAGGGCGCAGTCACCCAGTTTCGGTGGAAGTGCGCGAGTTCGATTGGGATTCAAGTAGGAAGGGAGCGTCTCAGCTTCCTCGGACCACGACCATTCGACTCAGCACCCCGAAGACTACAACTGGTGAAAATTTGATTTTAGGGTATACTTACCCTTTAAAATTCAACTTTAAATTGGCAGTAGATGTAGCTACACATCAGTAAAAGCATTACCTGATCTTCACGATCATCCATAGCACGGAGTTTCTTGCAGAAGCGCTGGGTGATGATGCTCTCTGCATAGAGACGGTCCAGAATGCCCTCTTCTACGTCCAAGCTACGCTTCAATTCCACATAGCTTGAACGCAGCACTTCCTGGAGCAGATCAGACATCTGCAGCGGGGATTGAAGGACAGATTCATGGGAATTGCTCGGGTTTCGAAAGGGCTTGGAGACAATTTGATAGCAAACTTGGTCATTACGTAATTTTCAGTAACAGCATCACTCCACAATGTGCTCTCGGCCAAGAGTGCACTTTGGAGTTAGCGCATCCTCATATCCTCAAACGTTTTCACAAGGAAGTGCCGGTGTACTGCAATGTGTGCTTCACTGTACAATCACCAAACATGCAGTTAAGTAGACTGTACAGAGCAGAGTTCTTACCCCAGTCTCAAGTTGACTACTCTTGACATTACCAGTCTGGGAGGCATCAACACTAGTCTGCATGAACAGTGTCTTGTCACCGGAACACACTGATACAGGATGCAGGTCATTGCGATGTAGTGAACACTTTCCAGGACCAGGACACACACGGAATGTCTCCACGAGCTGTGACAGACCTTGCGACGGCAGGATATCTTCAACAAAGAAGCACATTCCGTCATCGGGGAGCTTCTCCAGAAGAGCACACATGTGATCTAGAGTCTCATCTTGCCCTGCTGATTTCTGCAGGGTTCTGGTTTCCATGACGACTTCGGTACTGAGGTGACCTTCTGCACGCAAGCTCTTGACACAGTCCATCACATTGATAGCTAAGCTACTCTGTATTGCAGCATAATGCTTGCACAGCACTTGCTGGTAGGCTGTAGCTCTCTTTGGCACAGCCGCGGGCTTCTGGGCAGTTGCTGCAACTTCTGCAAGTCAAACAACCAAGGAGCACACAGTGTCAAACAGTGAGTGGAGAAAACTACTTCAAGTATAAATGTATCATTCACTCCTCTCCAGTTCATTTAATCCGGTACTAGTATCCCCACATATGGACCAAGAACAGCAAAATCACACCTCCCGGGGGCTCAAATTGCTCAGTTTTGTTTAAAGATATTGGTTGACATTGGTTGATATGTGAGCATGGAGAGGTCAAGAAAAAGAAATCGTATCTGACATTAAATGGACTCGGATGGAGAGCCAAGGATTAATCTATAAAAATGAAAATGTCAGTGCCGTGCAATGTTATCGCATGAGCTGATTGTTTAGTAACTGGTGATGTCAGTGGACATTATGGCATAACTTGTAGTTCCTTGGCCTTTTTCATTTTTATCATTTTTTTTCTCAGTTGGTCATGGTCATTGCAACAAGATTTGACATGACAAGCACATGTAGGGCTGTTAGGCTGTGATGCTGGTAGGAGCAAGTACTCAACCTATCATGTTTGGCCAGAACTCCGAGTTCAGCCTGAGCTACATGCACTATAGATCAAAGGTGGACGACAGCAGTGTCGATATTTTACATGGCATTATTTTCTGCAGCAGCAATTCATCCAGAAAACCATGACCCAATTGAAAACGATAAATTCCCAATTCCGTACTTGACTCCCTGAACACTCATCCCGTGCATACATCCTTTACTCTAGTGACTCCGAGCAAATGAATTCCGTGTATCCTTTTCCCATCAATCACCCTGTACTCTAATGACCCTGTACACATACCATACTGTCTTGTATAGAAGACTGTTTTGAAAACAAGCCTGATTTTCAAGGTGAGGTATCGGTACGCAAGCCTGGTTCTATTGAGGACATACATTTGAAATAACAGGTTTGAATACCGACCTGACTTGAATAGAAGTTTCTATAGGAATGATCCCAGTCTTATATCCAGCCTTCGTACCCGGCATTATGGTCAATTCCAGTGTGTCGTTCCCTGCGTGAACCCTACACTCTAGTGACCAGGGATAGGCAGGTTATACTAGCTTCTCGTGTCTCGTTTTCCAGCCTGCATTCCCGTATTCCACAGGGAATGTTCAATGAAATCCGAACGAGTGAATCAAGTAAGTAGTCATCGCACTGCATCAGGTCACAAACTAGTCACGGTTTGCAGGTCTAGGATTGCACAACTCCCAGCACATACTTGATTCACATGATTGGATTTCATTGAGCAGCACTGTACTTTCCAGGGTATATTTTAAACTGAACACTTTACTGAAATCATCTCACCATTGTCCTTCACTGCGGGCTCCACAACTGTCATTGGCATTGCCGGCATTGGCTTCTCCGGATCAGCAAGCTCTGCGGTCTGGAGAGAATCAGCGAAAACAGCAAGGTGGCGTGAAAACAAATAGAATTATTTACACCAGCCAATCCCCCATCCTCCTTTTTATACACTTGCACAGGATTAAAAATGATGAAGTCAGAACTCAACAGATAAACAGATAACGACTTCTGGGGCGATCTACTCCGATAGTATAGCAAAGTACATACCGTATTTTCCGGGGTATAAGCCGCACGCCCCTTTTTGAGGCAAAATATTGACTAAAAGTTGGTATTCGGAGTATAAGCCGCACCCACAAACCAAGATTTTTCACACTCATTGACAAATGGCCTTTCTACACATTTATTATGGTTATGGAGCTAAATACCATGTTAGATCAGAGTATTATGAGTATTAGATCAGATTATGAAGTGTTAGTGCACCACAGGTTGCTGCAGAGATGTTGGTGTATTGCTGTGTTGACTACAGATCACTCCATGTCATCTGCACTATCTTCAGTCTCGCTGCCACTGATGTTGATCAGCAACACAGGCGCGAAGCTGAGTCGAATGACATGTCACATGACGTCAGCATGCATACTGATGTATGCTAAGCATTCATTCGCGCAAGCATATTCGGTGTATAAGCCGCAGGGGCGATTTTGGTCCGATTTTTAGCGAAAAAAAGTGCGGCTTATACCCCGGAAAATACGGTATCTGACAGGTAGGCCGTCATTGTGTCAAGTGCAGGTGTACTGAATTGGATTCAGTGCCAGAAGTTGGTCCCCACTACTGGGGGGTTGGGAGCAGTACAGTTAGTGTGGGTAGATTTGTCACCCTACGGAGAAGGAAACAACTCAAATGTGCATGGATCCATACAAAACTAGATACAATTGGATCGTAAATTCAGCGCTATCATGACCCTGGCCTGGTTGTGGTATAGCACTTTCAAGCCCTATTGCATTTGTCCACATCAACTCCTTATGTTTCTATTGCTATTGTCTTGCAAGTGCAAAATATACTTCTACTCATACCGGGAGTCAAGACTACTGCAAAACGGGAAAATTTAGGAGAAGATTTATTTTCAGTAACTTCAGTCCAGGTAATTAATACCTAAAATAAAACGGGAATTTAAATTCAACAATGCCATGCCACACAGTGTGAGAAATGCATTTTTGGATCTGGAAAACTGATTTACCGAAGCGTTGATTTTGGGAAATACCGAAAATATTACACCACCGAAATTCCCGCCTTTACATTATGGTAGAAATGCAATCAAGTAAAATCTTTTCTCAAAGATTTGGGTTAGATGGACTTGTTGACTCAGGGTTCTACAACAATTATACCATACACTATAACAATATGCACATGCATATCAGTCTCTCGTCACAAGGTGGTTGTCATGGAAACAGCAACCCCTGAGCCAGCGAGTGCATGCTGTATTGTGCAATATTACCTACACTGGTTTGGGTTAGAGTACAGTGTGATTGTTTGGTACGGGAGCCGGAAGATTTAGAAACACTTCCAGATCAGGGCAACTGAGAAAAAGAGATTGCCCTCCCAGCCCTAACAGCTGCACCATTCTGACATGTACTGGCCTTGTACATATACATACACACGGGCGGGCTGTAAACGCAAAGCATGGGGAAAATATATTGAGGAAAACTGAATATGACCTCTTTTTAGTTTTTACCTGTGTGTCTTTGGCAAAGCATGGCCAGTATTGGCGTACATCACTGATATCCACTTCTGGGCGTCCTCCGATAGTGCAACGTGGACGTAATCCCTCCACCAGTGGAGCAAAGTGCTGACAGCCAATCTCTGCACAACCCTTCTTCTTGTGCTTGCGACATGCATCTCGGCTGAACGAGCATGGACAGCGAACAGCTCTGCTGAACTTCACATGAGTCAGGGAGAATGCCTTCAGCTTTTCGAGCTCCGACTCCAGGTACGGCAGAAGCTCATGACAAAGCTTGACTGCAGCGGACTCATCCTCGCTTGCTGCAGTGCCAACGCCAGGAGAGCCAATTGACTTGTCCACGCGAGTGACAGCATCAGTAGAAGAAGACTTAGCCTTGCCAGCTGCGACAGGAATCTCCAGTGACAGGCGAATGCCATGGTGGAAATACTGCATGACCAGCCAGAAGCGATCCTTCACCAGAATGCGTGCCGATGTGTGATAGAGGATTGGATCCACCTTTGGACTGTAGCGTTGCATACACCTCACAACAGCACACCAGAACAGGGTTTGTGGAAAGTAACGATCTGCACCACTATACAGGTACATAGCTGGACTTGGCTTGCCTTTGCTCAATTCATCTTGAAGACGCGCAACTCGCTCCACCAGAGCTGGTACAAAGAACTTGCGAGTTGTCACCTCCTTTCTCTGACCAGGCACGCTCACAGTTGTCTTGGTGTTGTAGAACAGGGCAAAGTGCTCACCCATCTCAAACAGGAAATCACGCTGTTCTTCTGTGGCCGTGTAGCGTGATGTCATACGATTGTGCTGTGACCAGCGGTGCATGGCCAGGCTTTCAAGGAGGATGCCATCCTGAGTCAGCAAATCGTATTGTGGACGTAGACGCTTGCTCTGCATATCCTTTGGTTCAGGACAAAAGAGCAGTGACATCGTCTTCAGAACCCAGTGGATGTCAATGATCACACGATCACGAAGACGGGCATTGTGAACAAAGTGAAGCAAATGACCAAGACCACGGTGAAACTTCACCATCTCCTGGAAATCGGACTCCAAATCCTCACTGGAGATGCTGCCAACAGCAATGGCCAAGCGGCGTAGCTCGTCAACCGATAACCATGGTCGTTCAAATGATTTTGCAATGTGCCCAATGGAGATAGTTACAGGAAGCCAACGAAGTGGAATGGGAACGCTGAACTGATGCTGCAGCTGCTGGACGATGTCTTGCCGTAGCTGAACAACTGCTGGGTCTTCTGGATCCTTGCCAGCTCGTGTGTTGTCCACAAATACCACCTTGTCAATGTCGTTTGCATAGGCCTTACCATCTGCATTGGCCAATATGTACTTCTTTATCTCTTCAGTTGTCTTCTTCCTTGCTTCTGGATTCTTTGGTAACTTGTCCACATGTGTGCCAATGGCGAACACGGGTACGTTGTCGCTGTCTCCAATAACCTCGTGGATAGTGTTGAACCACGTCTCCATCACATCAAAGTTGGTCTGCTCCAGGCTGTTGGAAAGCGGCAGTTCCTCACCGTCTACACCAAACGTCGGCTTCGCTCTATCCTGGAGCTTCTTTGAGGCATCAAAGACGACAGCATATGCACACCGATCACAGGCCAGGACCATGTGTTGGATGGCTGCAAACGGCTTCTGACCAGCAAAGTCCCAGACATCTATGAATGTCAGGTTCTTCAGATGCTCTGCAGTGAAAACTTCACTTTTGCCTTTCTTCAGATCTTCAAGGAAGCCTTCAAACTTCAGCGTGGCTGAGTTGATCTCCGTCTGTAGCTGCTGCACATCTTGCTCTGCTGTTGCTACCTGTTCTACACTCATGGTTGAGACCTCCTCCGGCTTGGATGCAGTGGGAACATTCTGAGAGTCCATGGTTTCGGATGAACTGGTAGCTGATTGACCAGAGTACCCGGTGTGGGTGGCTTCATCACGTTGGCTGATAGCAGATTCACACACACTGGCTGTATCTGCTTGTTCAGTCTCAATCACAGCGGATTGTGATGTTATGGGTGTTGATGGCATGGAGGATGTGGACCTGGTGTTCTTTGGGATCTCCACACCTCGTTGTCTCAGAGCTGCTACTATCTCTTTCTTCCTTTGCTCTTGTCCAACAGCTCTGTGCGTCAGGGCCAACTGCTGCTGGTAAGAATCTTCAGCTTGCTTCCAGACATACTTTAACCCTTGCTTCTCGATCGTGCACATCACCTTCTCCAGCTCCACACCGATGGTACTATCGACCTTTGACATGAATGCTTGACGCAAGAGGGATCGCAGGAAGCTGCTCTTGCCTGTGCGGCCCGGCCCGCACATTATCAGGCGCCCGTACGGTATCAGCTGGACACCTTCCTTGATCAGCTCACTTAGTGCTGCTGCGTACTGGCCATTATCAGCTGCACAATACACATACACCAGAACAAAGCACAACACATGTGATGTAGATATGAGGAAGAATTTATTGAAGAAAATGGGAAGGATGTTCAAGATGAATTGGGTTTGGCTAGTGTACAACACCCAGAATAATCCTATTTCAGCACCAGAATTTCAACATGAACAGTTTAGCAGGACCATTTGAGCACAAGACTTTCATTGGAATGTAACTGACTGCTGTGAATTTAAGCAAATGAAACCTTAGAAGAGGATGGTATGAGCCTTATGCACGTTGTACAGATGCACGAAATCCCGTAGGATCTCGTAGAATCCTGTAGACCCGGTTGGGTGTTGAAGGTGCAGGACCCTATTGTGTTTACTGCTATTTCCACTAAAAAAATGGGCCCTGAAGGCATTTCTTACGAACCCCTTTTCTGACAAAGATCTAGCTGGTAATTAGTTCTAACCAGAGTGAATAAACTGTAAAAGCGATTGTTTGCCATAAAAAAATGAGGCTAAAATTTGTCAAATGCGCATGTATAGCACACAATGAACACCCGAACGGGTCTGTACACACCTACGACCTTAGTACAGAAGTTCATACATCTGCACAACGTGCATATCGTCTCAGTACTGAATCTCTTGAAGTTGCACCACATTATCTGCACGCTACGTATCTGTGGTCATGCACTGAGTGTCAGTGCAAAACATTTCCATAGCACTTCTTATCCTAGGACTGTTCAAGCCAGTGTCTGCCAATCATGTGATACGTCTGCTGAAATCACATGCTCTTGTCTATAACTTGATTATGTGGGGCATTCTTCCCTTTCATACTGACATTGTCTCACCACAGCAGAAAAGTAAGCAAGTCAAATCAGAACTGAGTTCTTTCACAGCTCCAGTTACCCTGGAAAGGTCGTCTCCATGCCGACATGACATGTCAACACCTCGTACATCTACCATAGCTGATTAACTGGTATCCTGTAGGCTAGGTGTTCGTTGCATAGTATACTGTCTTTGTGACTCTGTGAGTGTGTGTGTGTGAGCTGACAACACACATGTACATCTAGACTACCATGTTTACATGGACACTCCAGCTACAGTCAATGTAACTACATAGCACATAGCACCCAGCACTAAATACAACTACCTAGTACGCGGTGTACTAGTCTACTGGCAGCAACCGTTGGTCCAGACAGAACAGTACCAATAAAGGGCACATATGCATACCCTGGTCTACTCCAAGTCAACTCCGTGAATCATGTGCACAGTTTGAGTTATGTACAAGGGCATGTACTTCGAAAGTAGAAGTGCATGATCCTATGAAATTTTCTCTGCTTTTTGGATGAATTGGGCAGACCACGTCGTATGAAAAGTGGTATGACGATGGTCTTACCGGTCATAAAGTGTGTGATGCCCCTGAGTGTGACACATAAATAACAATAAACATTCTACTCCCCATGAAATTTTCACTGCTTTTTGGATGAATTGGGCAGACCACGTCGTATGAAAAGTGTTACGACCATGGTCTTACCGGTCATAAAGTGTGTAATGCCCCTGAGTGTGACACATAAATAGCAATGATCACTGCAGAATCCGGTTGTACTAACTTAACCGTGCACCTTTCTCTCCCGCTGGTGTATTTTGTACTGACTTTGTAGGCACTCATTTCCACGGCGCTCTAATTTTCAGTGGGATTTATTGTCAGGCCGAGAATATCCTCGTTAACTCTATGGACGCTCAGTTTTCGCCGCGCTGAGAAAGGCAGTCCTAATGTACAGGACGCTGTAAAGCTTGCGCTGGAATGCGAGCGTAAGGCTCGGGCTGACAAACTTTGAGTATGCATTCCCCTAAAATAGGGCCGTGCATTAATGGAGGACCACTACAAGTAGGGATCTCAGCGCGTGCAGTGCGCAGGGTGTTTGCGCATACATTGCGTCATCGAGTTTTGAGTGCAGCTCGCGGACACAGCAGAAAAATGGCGACGGTCGATTTTCGACACTAGGGGACGCGGTGGACACTAGCGGAATCGTCATCTTCATCGTCGTTCGAACATACTTTGTAATTCCCGCCGAAGGACAGCGTGGCCAAGGCGATATTGCCCCGGTCGATTTTCCTATAATTTTCCATGCGGCAAGAACCCACTTCAGAAAGGATTCAGTCAAAAATTCAGACGTTTTCTCCGGTTAGATTGTCTCAACTTCGATTTTCAGTGCATCAGCCATCGCGAACATCGCCGCCATTATCACTCGGAGAGAAGACATCGCGCTCAGTAGAAGAGGTGTTCACGCTGCGTCCAAGAGTTAAAGATTGTGCTCTTTGACCCTCCATAGTTCCTCTGAGAGAGTGTCTGGGAGATAGGTAGCTTGGAGATGGCCGTAGAACGTGCTTTCCTGGACGCAATATTCAGCCATTTCTACTGTCTTCTTCAACTTGATTTATTTCGAAAAAAATGTTCTTTTCCACGATTTCTGCACGGGACGCGTTTGGGATCGAAAATCTCACCTGCGCAGACTGGCTGCGCAGTTCACGCGCTGAGATCCCTACTACAAGGACAGTACTGACCTTCAACTGCATCTCCTGGTCCTTCTCTCACTGCAATCACACCTTCATCATTCATCATTGACATTGCGGTACCTGCTGTATATGAAGGTGAGATCAGAAGAATCACAATAGAATTCTCTACGAGTATTGCTTGGATTGCCGGTACATTAAGTTCAGAAAATTGGCATTTTGACAATACTAAGCAATATGCTGGTGATTTCCACAAACATGACAGGCAGGTTTTAGGCTACTTTACTATGCTATGAAAAAGAGTTTGCGACTTCGGCGATCATTTCATCAGAACGTGGGTTGCTCCCAACACTGAAGCTAGCGCTTTCCCGCCGACTTCGAAAGTTCAATGGACTTCTTGTGTGATCTCAGTGGATGGCGGTTGTGAGTCAGTCAAGTGTCAAGTCAAGTCACTGGGAGAAAGTGCCATTATGATTAGGTATGGACGATTTCAATAAAATTCCTCATTTTCGTAACAATTGAAACCAAGGCTAGAACATAACGTATACCAAACAAATTGGAAAACAGCTAATATCATTTAGAACATTTCTGCTGGTATAAGACAACTGTAAGTTTATATAACCTTCAGCTGGTATGTACACTAATACAAAGACCAGCATCATCCATTGACTAGGATTCACCATCATGGACATTCTTTAACTTGCATCGCAGTCTTCAAATTGTCACTTACTATCGCTCTGTAAATCAATAGCCAAATTCAACAGTTGGACAAGACTACTCCCATCACATCCTGCCTCACGGTCGATCTTGATCAGGAAATCTTTATCCAGTCGTTGAGTGAGATCAGGACGGCGCAAGTGATAAAAGAGAAACAGAAAGCTGCCCACTGGGTACAGTAAAGACCCCCCAATTGCTGATTGACAGCAAAGTGGAAGATCACGCACATGACCGGCCACCTCACATGCCGTTCGATAAGTGCTGATACGCTCTTCAGCCAGGTTGGCATATCCAAATACTTCAGTGAGCACTATATCTGGTACGGTCGCTAGTTTGGCAATGATCTGTGGTAGGTTGCTCTTGACAACACTTGTGAAGAAATCTACAGACAGCGAATAATACACAAGAAAAACAGGACACATTGTTGTAACGACAATGTCTGGTCCAATAGTGTGTGTGTGTTTTTCCGTGTGTATGTGTGTGTGTGTGTTTGTGTACCGTAAAGTCCGCTGCAAATGCCCACAGCATTGTGCACGATCTGCTGGCCTGTACGCACTGACCCCATGCACTGTCACTCCCTCTGTACGAAAGTGCATCTCACACCGTGGCGCGAAGAGCGCTTTCCTACGGTAAACAATGTCCACTTGCCTGGTTTCAAAGTCTCTTTGGGCACGAGCTGATTTTATGACGTTGTTTGTTGTATTTCGCAAATCCAAATGGGTTTTGCTTCCGAATAACAAGGTAGCAAAGAGCAGAGTATTGCAGGAACCAAATATACTT